>NW_027507936.1:150000-250000 GCF_051348905.1 Ranitomeya variabilis | reverse complement strand
CCCCCGGGTTTTACTGTGTGTGGGTCGGGGTGGGCGAGGTCAGCGCCGTGTGGTGCGGTGTGGGCGGAGTCGGCGCCGTCTGCCCCCGGGGCTCATAGATGCCCCCCTGTGCTCGGGTGTGTGGGCGCAGGGTGGGCGGAGTCAGCGCCGTGTGCCCCCGGGGCTCATTGCTCTCCCCCTGTGCTCCGCTGTGTGGTGCAGGGTGGGCGGGGGTCAGGGCCAGTGCTGCCCGTGGTGGGCGGGGCCAGTGCTGCGCCCCTGGGGCTCATTCATTCCCCGGCTGTGTGCTGTTACGGCGGACAGTGGCGGGGGAGGGGCGGTGTGTGAGGAGGTTGTCACCCATCCCCCTCCTCAGCACTGTCTGGCCGGTGGGCGGGGTCCCTGCTGTGCGGCCGGAACCAGGAAGTCACTCGCCGGCCTGTGTGCATAGTGGAAGGGGGAGGAATCCTGTGACACGTCCCCTGTAGTGAAGGCAGCAAATTAATAATAACATCCTCTGCCCGGCTGTAAGGTGAAGCGGGGGGAGGGGCGAGGGGCGAGGGGCGGCCGGGTTCTGTGTGACATGGCGCCGAGCCCGCCCGCTGCTTTCCCGTTCTGACTTCAGCAACAATGACGTGACCTGTGAGCGCCAGATTTGAATCTTGGAGCTGCCGGCCGGTAAGTATGAGCCCGTATCGGCACCACCGCTGCATGTCTGTATGGGGTCAGCTGTGGGGGGGGCACTGCGGGGGGAGACAGGCTGTCCTTGGAGGGGGACCGGGAGCTTAGCACAGAGTATGGCGGGGGGGGCACTGCGGGGGAGACAGGCTGTCCCTGGAGGGGGATGGTGAGCTGAGCGCAGTGTATGGGGGCACTGCGTGGGAGACAGGGTCCCTGCAATGGGAAGTGAGGACAATGTATAGGGTCAGCTGTGGGGGGCATGGCAGGATACAGGGGTTCCCTGTGGGGTAGGGGAGGGTTAGGGGGAGCTGAGCACAGTCACTCAGCTGTGAACACTGATTATGAATGCAATGTTTCCCTTATTAATTATTGTTCTTTCTTTCCCTGTCTCTCAGTAGGTAATACTTGGGGCAGTCGCCCGCTCGCTGTGTGTCTGCTGGGAATATATACGCTCGTGGAAGAACAGGTTAATGTACCAGTACAATTAATAGGGCTTAGAAGAAAAAATGTCAAAATTCAAAAATTTCCTTTTTTTTCTTCTCTTTTCAAATAGGTAACAAGGCATCGTGCAGACTAAACTCGCTCAAGACCTGGCGGGACAAGGACTCCAAGTTTCCCTAATGGACGACATCGCTATGGAGGAACATTCCTCTCCGGCCTCCATCATCATCATCATGTGGAGCAGCTAAACCTCTTCAGCCTCGGTTTGGGTAAGTGACAATCCATGTATGGTCTAAGGAGCGGTCATGGCACATGTACATACATGTATGTGTATACATGTATATACAGTCAGCTGTCATGGCACTCAGGAAGTCACACCAGGGGGCTGTGTGGCTCTGTAGTCCTCTACAGCACCACACAACCCCCTCTACAGCACCACACAACCCCCTCTACACCACCACACGACCCCCTCTACAGCGCCACACAGCCTCCACAGCCCCATACCAGACCCACGGACTCCCTCAGCCCCCCTTTACTGGCCCCTGCACCACGCCACAGGCTCTGACAGGCTGTCCCACAGCCCCTCAGAGCCAGCATGCTCAGCCCCTCAGAGCCAGCATGCTCAGCCCCTCAGAGCCAGCATGCTCAGCCCCTCAGAGCCAGCATGCTCAGCCCCTCAGAGCCAGCATGCTCAGCCCCTCAGAGCCAGCATGCTCAGCCCCTCAGAGCCAGCATCATGCTCAGCCCCTCAGAGCCAGCATCATGCTCAGCCCCTCAGAGCCAGCATCATGCTCAGCCCCTCAGAGCCAGCATCATGCTCAGCCCCTCAGAGCCAGCATCATGCTCAGCCCCTCAGAGCCAGCATCATGCTCAGCCCCTCAGAGCCAGCATCATGCTCAGCCCCTCAGAGCCAGCATCATGCTCAGCCCCTCAGAGCCAGCATCATGCTCAGCCCCTCAGAGCCAGCATCATGCTCAGCCCCTCAGAGCCAGCATCATGCTCAGCCCCTCAGAGCCAGCATCATGCTCAGCCCCTCAGAGCCAGCATCATGCTCAGCCCCTCAGAGCCAGCATCATGCTCAGCCCCTCAGAGCCAGCATCATGCTCAGCCCCTCAGAGCCAGCATCATGCTCAGCCCCTCAGAGCCAGCATCATGCTCAGCCCCTCAGAGCCAGCATCATGCTCAGCCCCTCAGAGCCAGCATCATGCTCAGCCCCTCAGAGCCAGCATCATGCTCAGCCCCTCAGAGCCAGCATCATGCTCAGCCCTTCAGAGCCAGCATCATGCTCAGCCCCTCAGAGCCAGCATCATGCTCAGCCCCTCAGAGCCAGCATCATGCTCAGCCCCTCAGAGCCAGCCTCATGCTGCCAGCATCATGCCCAGCTCCTCAGAGCCAGCCTCATGCTGCCAGCATCATGCCCAGCCCCTCAGAGCCAGCCTCATGCTGCCAGCATCATGCCCAGCCCCTCAGAGCCAGCCTCATGCTGCCAGCATCATGCCCAGCCCCTCAGAGCCAGCCTCATGCTGCCAGCATCATGCCCAGCCCCTCAGAGCCAGCCTCATGCTGCCAGCATCATGCCCAGCCCCTCAGAGCCAGCCTCATGCTGCCAGCATCATGCCCAGCCCCTCAGAGCCAGCCTCATGCTGCCAGCATCATGCCCAGCCCCTCAGAGCCAGCCTCATGCTGCCAGCATCATGCCCAGCCCCTCAGAGCCAGCCTCATGCTGCCAGCATCATGCCCAGCCCCTCAGAGCCAGCCTCATGCTGCCAGCCTCATGCTGCCAGCCCATCAGAGCCAGCCTCATGCTGCCAGCCCCTCAGAGCCAGCCTCATGCTGCCAGCATCATGCCCAGCCCCTCAGAGGCAGCACCAGGCTGCCAGCATCATGCCCAGCCCCTCAGAGGCAGCACCAGGCTGCCAGCATCATGCCCAGCCCCTCAGAGGCAGCACCAGGCTGCCAGCATCATGCCCAGCCCCTCAGAGGCAGCACCAGGCTGCCAGCATCATGCCCAGCCCCTCAGAGGCAGCACCAGGCTGCCAGCATCATGCCCAGCCCCTCAGAGGCAGCACCAGGCTGCCAGCATCATGCCCAGCCCCTCAGAGGCAGCACCAGGCTGCCAGCATCATGCCCAGCCCCTCAGAGGCAGCACCAGGCTGCCAGCATCATGCCCAGCCCCTCAGAGGCAGCACCAGGCTGCCAGCATCATGCCCAGCCCCTCAGAGGCAGCACCAGGCTGCCAGCATCATGCCCAGCCCCTCAGAGGCAGCACCAGGCTGCCAGCATCATGCCCAGCCCCTCAGAGGCAGCACCAGGCTGCCAGCATCATGCCCAGCCCCTCAGAGGCAGCACCAGGCTGCCAGCATCATGCCCAGCCCCTCAGAGGCAGCCTCATGCTGCCAGCATCATGCCCAGCCCCTCAGAGGCAGCCTCATGCTGCCAGCATCATGCCCAGCCCCTCAGAGGCAGCCTCATGCTGCCAGCATCATGCCCAGCCCCTCAGAGGCAGCACCAGGCTGCCAGCATCATGCCCAGCCCCTCAGAGGCAGCACCAGGCTGCCAGCATCATGCCCAGCCCCTCAGAGGCAGCACCAGGCTGCCAGCATCATGCCCAGCCCCTCAGAGGCAGCACCAGGCTGCCAGCATCATGCCCAGCCCCTCAGAGGCAGCACCAGGCTGCCAGCATCATGCCCAGCCCCTCAGAGGCAGCACCAGGCTGCCAGCATCATGCCCAGCCCCTCAGAGCCAGCCTCATGCTGCCAGCATCATGCCCAGCCCCTCAGAGCCAGCCTCATGCTGCCAGCCTCATGCTGCCAGCCCATCAGAGCCAGCCTCATGCTGCCAGCCCCTCAGAGCCAGCCTCATGCTGCCAGCATCATGCCCAGCCCCTCAGAGGCAGCACCAGGCTGCCAGCATCATGCCCAGCCCCTCAGAGGCAGCACCAGGCTGCCAGCATCATGCCCAGCCCCTCAGAGGCAGCACCAGGCTGCCAGCATCATGCCCAGCCCCTCAGAGGCAGCACCAGGCTGCCAGCATCATGCCCAGCCCCTCAGAGGCAGCACCAGGCTGCCAGCATCATGCCCAGCCCCTCAGAGGCAGCACCAGGCTGCCAGCATCATGCCCAGCCCCTCAGAGGCAGCACCAGGCTGCCAGCATCATGCCCAGCCCCTCAGAGGCAGCACCAGGCTGCCAGCATCATGCCCAGCCCCTCAGAGGCAGCACCAGGCTGCCAGCATCATGCCCAGCCCCTCAGAGGCAGCACCAGGCTGCCAGCATCATGCCCAGCCCCTCAGAGGCAGCACCAGGCTGCCAGCATCATGCCCAGCCCCTCAGAGGCAGCACCAGGCTGCCAGCATCATGCCCAGCCCCTCAGAGGCAGCACCAGGCTGCCAGCATCATGCCCAGCCCCTCAGAGGCAGCACCAGGCTGCCAGCATCATGCCCAGCCCCTCAGAGGCAGCCTCATGCTGCCAGCATCATGCCCAGCCCCTCAGAGGCAGCCTCATGCTGCCAGCATCATGCCCAGCCCCTCAGAGGCAGCACCAGGCTGCCAGCATCATGCCCAGCCCCTCAGAGGCAGCACCAGGCTGCCAGCATCATGCCCAGCCCCTCAGAGGCAGCACCAGGCTGCCAGCATCATGCCCAGCCCCTCAGAGGCAGCACCAGGCTGCCAGCATCATGCCCAGCCCCTCAGAGGCAGCACCAGGCTGCCAGCATCATGCCCAGCCCCTCAGAGGCAGCACCAGGCTGCCAGCATCATGCCCAGCCCCTCAGAGGCAGCCTCAGGCTGCCAGCATCATGCCCAGCCCCTCAGAGGCAGCCTCAGGCTGCCAGCATCATGCCCAGCCCCTCAGAGGCAGCCTCAGGCTGCCAGCATCATGCCCAGCCCCTCAGAGGCAGCCTCAGGCTGCCAGCATCATGCCCAGCCCCTCAGAGGCAGCCTCAGGCTGCCAGCATCATGCCCAGCCCCTCAGAGGCAGCCTCAGGCTGCCAGCATCATGCCCAGCCCCTCAGAGGCAGCCTCAGGCTGCCAGCATCATGCCCAGCCCCTCAGAGGCAGCCTCAGGCTGCCAGCATCATGCCCAGCCCCTCAGAGGCAGCACCAGGCTGCCAACATCATGCCCAGCCCCTCAGAGGCAGCACCAGGCTGCCAGCATCATGCCCAGCCCCTCAGAGGCAGCACCAGGCTGCCAGCATCATGCCCAGCCCCTCAGAGGCAGCACCAGGCTGCCAGCATCATGCCCAGCCCCTCAGAGGCAGCACCAGGCTGCCAGCATCATGCCCAGCCCCTCAGAGGCAGCACCAGGCTGCCAGCATCATGCCCAGCCCCTCAGAGGCAGCACCAGGCTGCCAGCATCATGCCCAGCCCCTCAGAGGCAGCACCAGGCTGCCAGCATCATGCCCAGCCCCTCATAGGCAGCACCAGGCTGCCAGCATCATGCCCAGCCCCTCAGAGGCAGCACCAGGCTGCCAGCATCATGCCCAGCCCCTCAGAGGCAGCACCAGGCTGCCAGCATCATGCCCAGCCCCTCAGAGGCAGCACCAGGCTGCCAGCATCATGCCCAGCCCCTCAGAGGCAGCACCAGGCTGCCAGCATCATGCCCAGCCCCTCAGAGGCAGCACCAGGCTGCCAGCATCATGCCCAGCCCCTCAGAGGCAGCACCAGGCTGCCAGCATCATGCCCAGCCCCTCAGAGGCAGCACCAGGCTGCCAGCATCATGCCCAGCCCCTCAGAGGCAGCACTAGGCTGCCAGCATCATGCCCAGCCCCTCAGAGGCAGCACCAGGCTGCCAGCATCATGCCCAGCCCCTCAGAGGCAGCCTCATGCTGCCAGCCCCTCAGAGCCAGCCTCATGCTGCCAGCATCATGCCCAGCCCCTCAGAGGCAGCACCAGGCTGCCAGCACCATGCCCAGCCCCTCAGAGGCAGCACCAGGCTGCCAGCATCATGCCCAGCCCCTCAGAGCCAGCCTCATGCTGCCAGCCCCTCAGAGCCAGCCTCATGCTGCCAGCATCATGCCCAGCCCCTCAGAGGCAGCCTCATGCTGCCAGCATCATGCCCAGCCCCTCAGAGGCAGCCTCATGCTGCCAGCATCATGCCCAGCCCCTCAGAGGCAGCCTCATGCTGCCAGCATCATGCCCAGCCCCTCAGAGGCAGCCTCATGCTGCCAGCATCATGCCCAGCCCCTCAGAGGCAGCCTCATGCTGCCAGCATCATGCCCAGCCCCTCAGAGGCAGCCTCATGCTGCCAGCATCATGCCCAGCCCCTCAGAGGCAGCCTCATGCTGCCAGCATCATGCCCAGCCCCTCAGAGGCAGCCTCATGCTGCCAGCATCATGCCCAGCCCCTCAGAGGCAGCCTCATGCTGCCAGCATCATGCCCAGCCCCTCAGAGGCAGCCTCATGCTGCCAGCATCATGCCCAGCCCCTCAGAGGCAGCCTCATGCTGCCAGCATCATGCCCAGCCCCTCAGAGGCAGCCTCATGCTGCCATCATCATGCCCAGCCCCTCAGAGGCAGCCTCATGCTGCCAGCATCATGCCCAGCCCCTCAGAGGCAGCCTCATGCTGCCAGCATCATGCCCGGCCCCTCAGAGGCAGCCTCATGCTGCCAGCATCATGCCCGGCCCCTCAGAGGCAGCACCAGGCTGCCAGCATCATGCCCGGCCCCTCAGAGGCAGCACCAGGCTGCCAGCATCATGCCCAGCCCCTCAGAGGCAGCACAAGGCTGCCAGCATCATGCCCAGCCCCTCAGAGGCAGCACCAGGCTGCCAGCATCATGCCCAGCCCCTCAGAGGCAGCACCAGGCTGCCAGCATCATGCCCAGCCCCTCAGAGGCAGCACCAGGCTGCCAGCATCATGCCCAGCCCCTCAGAGGCAGCACCAGGCTGCCAGCATCATGCCCAGCCCCTCAGAGGCAGCACCAGGCTGCCAGCATCATGCCCAGCCCCTCAGAGGTAGCACCAGGCTGCCAGCATCATGCCCAGCCCCTCAGAGGCAGCACCAGGCTGCCAGCATCATGCCCAGCCCCTCAGAGGCAGCACCAGGCTGCCAGCATCATGCCCAGCCCCTCAGAGGCAGCACCAGGCTGCCAGCATCATGCCCAGCCCCTCAGAGGCAGCCTCATGCTGCCAGCATCATGCCCAGCCCCTCAGAGGCAGCCTCATGCTGCCAGCATCATGCCCAGCCCCTCAGAGGCAGCCTCATGCTGCCAGCATCATGCCCAGCCCCTCAGAGGCAGCACCAGGCTGCCAGCATCATGCCCAGCCCCTCAGAGGCAGCACCAGGCTGCCAGCATCATGCCCAGCCCCTCAGAGGCAGCACCAGGCTGCCAGCATCATGCCCAGCCCCTCAGAGGCAGCACCAGGCTGCCAGCATCATGCCCAGCCCCTCAGAGGCAGCACCAGGCTGCCAGCATCATGCCCAGCCCCTCAGAGGCAGCACCAGGCTGCCAGCATCATGCCCAGCCCCTCAGAGGCAGCACCAGGCTGCCAGCATCATGCCCAGCCCCTCAGAGGCAGCACCAGGCTGCCAGCATCATGCCCAGCCCCTCAGAGGCAGCCTCAGGCTGCCAGCATCATGCCCAGCCCCTCAGAGGCAGCCTCAGGCTGCCAGCATCATGCCCAGCCCCTCAGAGGCAGCCTCAGGCTGCCAGCATCATGCCCAGCCCCTCAGAGGCAGCCTCAGGCTGCCAGCATCATGCCCAGCCCCTCAGAGGCAGCCTCAGGCTGCCAGCATCATGCCCAGCCCCTCAGAGGCAGCCTCAGGCTGCCAGCATCATGCCCAGCCCCTCAGAGGCAGCACCAGGCTGCCAGCATCATGCCCAGCCCCTCAGAGGCAGCACCAGGCTGCCAACATCATGCCCAGCCCCTCAGAGGCAGCACCAGGCTGCCAGCATCATGCCCAGCCCCTCAGAGGCAGCACCAGGCTGCCAGCATCATGCCCAGCCCCTCAGAGGCAGCACCAGGCTGCCAGCATCATGCCCAGCCCCTCAGAGGCAGCACCAGGCTGCCAGCATCATGCCCAGCCCCTCAGAGGCAGCACCAGGCTGCCAGCATCATGCCCAGCCCCTCAGAGGCAGCACCAGGCTGCCAGCATCATGCCCAGCCCCTCAGAGGCAGCACCAGGCTGCCAGCATCATGCCCAGCCCCTCATAGGCAGCACCAGGCTGCCAGCATCATGCCCAGCCCCTCAGAGGCAGCACCAGGCTGCCAGCATCATGCCCAGCCCCTCAGAGGCAGCACCAGGCTGCCAGCATCATGCCCAGCCCCTCAGAGGCAGCACCAGGCTGCCAGCATCATGTCCAGCCCCTCAGAGGCAGCACCAGGCTGCCAGCATCATGCCCAGCCCCTCAGAGGCAGCACCAGGCTGCCAGCATCATGCCCAGCCCCTCAGAGGCAGCACCAGGCTGCCAGCATCATGCCCAGCCCCTCAGAGGCAGCACTAGGCTGCCAGCATCATGCCCAGCCCCTCAGAGGCAGCACCAGGCTGCCAGCATCATGCCCAGCCCCTCAGAGGCAGCCTCATGCTGCCAGCCCCTCAGAGCCAGCCTCATGCTGCCAGCATCATGCCCAGCCCCTCAGAGGCAGCACCAGGCTGCCAGCACCATGCCCAGCCCCTCAGAGGCAGCACCAGGCTGCCAGCATCATGCCCAGCCCCTCAGAGCCAGCCTCATGCTGCCAGCCCCTCAGAGCCAGCCTCATGCTGCCAGCATCATGCCCAGCCCCTCAGAGGCAGCCTCATGCTGCCAGCATCATGCCCAGCCCCTCAGAGGCAGCCTCATGCTGCCAGCATCATGCCCAGCCCCTCAGAGGCAGCCTCATGCTGCCAGCATCATGCCCAGCCCCTCAGAGGCAGCCTCATGCTGCCAGCATCATGCCCAGCCCCTCAGAGGCAGCCTCATGCTGCCAGCATCATGCCCAGCCCCTCAGAGGCAGCCTCATGCTGCCAGCATCATGCCCAGCCCCTCAGAGGCAGCCTCATGCTGCCAGCATCATGCCCAGCCCCTCAGAGGCAGCCTCATGCTGCCAGCATCATGCCCAGCCCCTCAGAGGCAGCCTCATGCTGCCAGCATCATGCCCAGCCCCTCAGAGGCAGCCTCATGCTGCCAGCATCATGCCCAGCCCCTCAGAGGCAGCCTCATGCTGCCAGCATCATGCCCAGCCCCTCAGAGGCAGCCTCATGCTGCCAGCATCATGCCCAGCCCCTCAGAGGCAGCCTCATGCTGCCAGCATCATGCCCAGCCCCTCAGAGGCAGCCTCATGCTGCCATCATCATGCCCAGCCCCTCAGAGGCAGCCTCATGCTGCCAGCATCATGCCCAGCCCCTCAGAGGCAGCCTCATGCTGCCAGCATCATGCCCAGCCCCTCAGAGGCAGCCTCATGCTGCCAGCATCATGCCCAGCCCCTCAGAGGCAGCACCAGGCTGCCAGCATCATGCCCGGCCCCTCAGAGGCAGCACCAGGCTGCCAGCATCATGCCCAGCCCCTCAGAGGCAGCACAAGGCTGCCAGCATCATGCCCAGCCCCTCAGAGGCAGCACCAGGCTGCCAGCATCATGCCCAGCCCCTCAGAGGCAGCACCAGGCTGCCAGCATCATGCCCAGCCCCTCAGGCAGCACCAGGCTGCCAGCATCATGCCCAGCCCCTCAGAGGCAGCCTCAGGCTGCCAGCATCATGCCCAGCCCCTCAGAGGCAGCCTCAGGCTGCCAGCATCATGCCCAGCCCCTCAGAGGCAGCCTCAGGCTGCCAGCATCATGCCCAGCCCCTCAGAGGCAGCCTCATGCTGCCAGCATCATGCCCAGCCCCTCAGAGGCAGCCTCAGGCTGCCAGCATCATGCCCAGCCCCTCAGAGGCAGCCTCATGCTGCCAGCATCATGCCCAGCCCCTCAGAGGCAGCACCAGGCTGCCAGCATCATGCCCAGCCCCTCAGAGGCAGCACCAGGCTGCCAGCATCATGCCCAGCCCCTCAGAGGCAGCACCAGGCTGCCAGCATCATGCCCAGCCCCTCAGAGGCAGCACCAGGCTGTCAGCCCCTCAGAGCCACCCTCATGCTGCCAGCATCATGCCCAGCCCCTCAGAGGCAGCCTCAGGCTGCCAGCATCATGCCCAGCCCCTCAGAGGCAGCCTCAGGCTGCCAGCATCATGCCCAGCCCCTCAGAGGCAGCCTCATGCTGCCAGCATCATGCCCAGCCCCTCAGAGGCAGCCTCATGCTGCCAGCATCATGCCCAGCCCCTCAGAGGCAGCCTCATGCTGACAGCATCATGCCCAGCCCCTCAGAGGCAGCCTCATGCTGCCAGCATCATGCCCAGCCCCTCAGAGGCAGCCTCATGCTGCCAGCATCATGCCCAGCCCCTCAGAGGCAGCCTCATGCTGCCAGCATCATGCCCAGCCCCTCAGAGGCAGCCTCATGCTGCCAGCATCATGCCCAGCCCCTCAGAGGCAGCCTCATGCTGCCAGCATCATGCCCAGCCCTCAGAGGCAGCACCAGGCTGCCAGCATCATGCCCAGCCCCTCAGAGGCAGCACCAGGCTGCCAGCATCATGCCCAGCCCCTCAGAGGCAGCACCAGGCTGCCAGCATCATGCCCAGCCCCTCAGAGGCAGCACCAGGCTGCCAGCATCATGCCCAGCCCCTCAGAGGCAGCACCAGGCTGCCAGCATCATGCCCAGCCCCTCAGAGGCAGCACCAGGCTGCCAGCATCATGCTCAGCCCCTCAGAGGCAGCACCAGGCTGCCAGCATCATGCCCAGCCCCTCAGAGGCAGCACCAGGCTGCCAGCATCATGCCCAGCCCCTCATAGGCAGCACCAGGCTGCCAGCATCATGGCCAGCCCCTCAGAGGCAGCCTCAGGCTGCCAGCATCATGCCCAGCCCCTCAGAGGCAGCACCAGGCTGCCAGCATCATTCCCAGCCCCTCAGAGGCAGCCTCATGCTGCCAGCATCATGCCCAGCCCCTCAGAGGCAGCCTCAGGCTGCCAGCATCATGCCCAGCCCCTCAGAGGCAGCACCAGGCTGCCAGCATCATGCCCAGCCCCTCAGAGGCAGCACCAGGCTGCCAGCATCATGCCCAGCCCCTCAGAGGCAGCACCAGGCTGCCAGCATCATGCCCAGCCCCTCAGAGGCAGCACCAGGCTGCCTGCATCATGCCCAGCCCCTCAGATGCAGCCTCAGGCTGCCAGCATCATGCCCAGCCCCTCAGAGGCAGCCTCATGCTGCCAGCATCATGCCCAGCCCCTCAGAGGCAGCCTCAGGCTGCCAGCATCATGCCCAGCCCCTCAGAGGCAGCCTCATGCTGCCAGCATCATGCCCAGCCCCTCAGAGGCAGCACCAGGCTGCCAGCATCATGCCCAGCCCCTCAGAGGCAGCACCAGGCTGCCAGCATCATGCCCAGCCCCTCAGAGGCAGCACCAGGCTGCCAGCATCATGCCCAGCCCCTCAGAGGCAGCACCAGGCTGCCAGCATCATGCCCAGCCCCTCAGAGGCAGCACCAGGCTGCCAGCATCATGCCCAGCCCCTCAGAGGCAGCACCAGGCTGCCAGCATCATGCCCAGCCCCTCAGAGGCAGCACCAGGCTGCCAGCATCATGCCCAGCCCCTCAGAGGCAGCACCAGGCTGCCAGCATCATGCCCAGCCCCTCAGAGGCAGCACCAGGCTGCCAGCATCATGCCCAGCCCCTCAGAGGCAGCACCAGGCTGCCAGCATCATGCCCAGCCCCTCAGAGGCAGCACCAGGCTGCCAGCATCATGCCCAGCCCCTCAGAGGCAGCACCAGGCTGCCAGCATCATGCCCAGCCCCTCAGAGGCAGCACCAGGCTGCCAGCCCCTCAGAGCCAGCCTCATGCTGCCAGCATCATGCCCAGCCCCTCAGAGGCAGCCTCAGGCTGCCAGCATCATGCCCAGCCCCTCAGAGGCAGCCTCAGGCTGCCAGCATCATGCCCAGCCCCTCAGAGGCAGCCTCAGGCTGCCAGCATCATGCCCAGCCCCTCAGAGGCAGCCTCATGCTGCCAGCATCATGCCCAGCCCCTCAGAGGCAGCCTCATGCTGCCAGCATCATGCCCAGCCCCTCAGAGGCAGCCTCATGCTGCCAGCATCATGCCCAGCCCCTCAGAGGCAGCCTCATGCTGCCAGCATCATGCCCAGCCCCTCAGAGGCAGCCTCATGCTGCCAGCATCATGCCCAGCCCCTCAGAGGCAGCCTCATGCTGCCAGCATCATGCCCAGCCCCTCAGAGGCAGCCTCATGCTGCCAGCATCATGCCCAGCCCCTCAGAGGCAGCCTCATGCTGCCAGCATCATGCCCAGCCCCTCAGAGGCAGCCTCATGCTGCCAGCATCATGCCCAGCCCCTCAGAGGCAGCCTCATGCTGCCAGCATCATGCCCAGCCCCTCAGAGGCAGCACCAGGCTGCCAGCATCATGCCCAGCCCCTCAGAGGCAGCACCAGGCTGCCAGCATCATGCCCAGCCCCTCAGAGGCAGCACCAGGCTGCCAGCATCATGCCCAGCCCCTCAGAGGCAGCACCAGGCTGCCAGCATCATGCCCAGCCCCTCAGAGGCAGCACCAGGCTGCCAGCATCATGCCCAGCCCCTCAGAGGCAGCACCAGGCTGCCAGCATCATGCCCAGCCCCTCAGAGGCAGCACCAGGCTGCCAGCATCATGCCCAGCCCCTCAGAGGCAGCCTCATGCTGCCAGCATCATGCCCAGCCCCTCAGAGGCAGCCTCAGGCTGCCAGCATCATGCCCAGCCCCTCAGAGGCAGCCTCAGGCTGCCAGCATCATGCCCATCCCCTCAGAGGCAGCCTCAGGCTGCCAGCATCATGCCCAGCCCCTCAGAGGCAGCCTCAGGCTGCCAGCATCATGCCCAGCCCCTCAGAGGCAGCCTCAGGCTGCCAGCATCATGCCCAGCCCCTCAGAGGCAGCCTCAGGCTGCCAGCATCATGCCCAGCCCCTCAGAGGCAGCCTCAGGCTGCCAGCATCATGCCCAGCCCCTCAGAGGCAGCACCAGGCTGCCAGCATCATGCCCAGCCCCTCAGAGGCAGCACCAGGCTGCCAGCATCATGCCCAGCCCCTCAGAGGCAGCACCAGGCTGCCAGCATCATGCCCAGCCCCTCAGAGGCAGCACCAGGCTGCCAGCATCATGCCCAGCCCCTCAGAGGCAGCACCAGGCTGCCAGCATCATGCCCAGCCCCTCAGAGGCAGCACCAGGCTGCCAGCATCATGCCCAGCCCCTCAGAGGCAGCACCAGGCTGCCAGCATCATGCCCAGCCCCTCAGAGGCAGCACCAGGCTGCCAGCATCATGCCCAGCCCCTCAGAGGCAGCACCAGGCTGCCAGCATCATGCCCAGCCCCTCAGAGGCAGCACCAGGCTGCCAGCATCATGCCCAGCCCCTCAGAGGCAGCACCAGGCTGCCAGCATCATGCCCAGCCCCTCAGAGGCAGCACCAGGCTGCCAGCATCATGCCCAGCCCCTCAGAGGCAGCACCAGGCTGCCAGCATCATGCCCAGCCCCTCAGAGGCAGCACCAGGCTGCCAGCATCATGCCCAGCCCCTCAGAGGCAGCACCAGGCTGCCAGCATCATGCCCAGCCCCTCAGAGGCAGCACCAGGCTGCCAGCATCATGTCCAGCCCCTCAGAGGCAGCACCAGGCTGCCAGCATCATGCCCAGCCCCTCAGAGGCAGCACCAGGCTGCCAGCATCATGCCCAGCCCCTCAGAGGCAGCACCAGGCTGCCAGCATCATGCCCAGCCCCTCAGAGGCAGCACCAGGCTGCCAGCATCATGCCCAGCCCCTCAGAGGCAGCACCAGGCTGCCAGCATCATGCCCAGCCCCTCAGAGGCAGCCTCATGCTGCCAGCCCCTCAGAGCCAGCCTCATGCTGCCAGCATCATGCCCAGCCCCTCAGAGGCAGCACCAGGCTGCCAGCACCATGCCCAGCCCCTCAGAGGCAGCACCAGGCTGCCAGCATCATGCCCAGCCCCTCAGAGGCAGCACCAGGCTGCCAGCATCATGCCCAGCCCCTCAGAGGCAGCACCAGGCTGCCAGCATCATGCCCAGCCCCTCAGAGCCAGCCTCATGCTGCCAGCCCCTCAGAGCCAGCCTCATGCTGCCAGCATCATGCCCAGCCCCTCAGAGGCAGCCTCATGCTGCCAGCATCATGCCCAGCCCCTCAGAGGCAGCCTCATGCTGCCATCATCATGCCCAGCCCCTCAGAGGCAGCCTCATGCTGCCAGCATCATGCCCAGCCCCTCAGAGGCAGCCTCATGCTGCCAGCATCATGCCCAGCCCCTCAGAGGCAGCCTCATGCTGCCAGCATCATGCCCAGCCCCTCAGAGGCAGCCTCATGCTGCCAGCATCATGCCCAGCCCCTCAGAGGCAGCCTCATGCTGCCAGCATCATGCCCAGCCCCTCAGAGGCAGCCTCATGCTGCCAGCATCATGCCCAGCCCCTCAGAGGCAGCCTCATGCTGCCAGCATCATGCCCAGCCCCTCAGAGGCAGCCTCATGCTGCCAGCATCATGCCCAGCCCCTCAGAGGCAGCCTCATGCTGCCAGCATCATGCCCAGCCCCTCAGAGGCAGCCTCATGCTGCCAGCATCATGCCCAGCCCCTCAGAGGCAGCCTCATGCTGCCAGCATCATGCCCAGCCCCTCAGAGGCAGCACTAGGCTGCCAGCATCATGCCCAGCCCCTCAGAGGCAGCACCAGGCTGCCAGCATCATGCCCAGCCCCTCAGAGGCAGCACCAGGCTGCCAGCATCATGCCCAGCCCCTCAGAGGCAGCACCAGGCTGCCAGCATCATGCCCAGCCCCTCAGAGGCAGCACCAGGCTGCCAGCATCATGCCCAGCCCCTCAGAGGCAGCACCAGGCTGCCAGCATCATGCCCAGCCCCTCAGAGGCAGCACCAGGCTGCCAGCATCATGCCCAGCCCCTCAGAGGCAGCCTCAGGCTGCCAGCATCATGCCCAGCCCCTCAGAGGCAGCCTCAGGCTGCCAGCATCATGCCCAGCCCCTCAGAGGCAGCCTCAGGCTGCCAGCATCATGCCCAGCCCCTCAGAGGCAGCCTCAGGCTGCCAGCATCATGCCCAGCCCCTCAGAGGCAGCCTCAGGCTGCCAGCATCATGCCCAGCCCCTCAGAGGCAGCCTCAGGCTGCCAGCATCATGCCCAGCCCCTCAGAGGCAGCACCAGGCTGCCAGCATCATGCCCAGCCCCTCAGAGGCAGCACCAGGCTGCCAGCATCATGCCCAGCCCCTCAGAGGCAGCACCAGGCTGCCAGCATCATGCCCAGCCCCTCAGAGGCAGCACCAGGCTGCCAGCATCATGCCCAGCCCCTCAGAGGCAGCACCAGGCTGCCAGCATCATGCCCAGCCCCTCAGAGGCAGCACCAGGCTGCCAGCATCATGCCCAGCCCCTCAGAGGCAGCACCAGGCTGCCAGCATCATGCCCAGCCCCTCAGAGGCAGCACCAGGCTGCCAGCATCATGCCCAGCCCCTCAGAGGCAGCACCAGGCTGCCAGCATCATGCCCAGCCCCTCAGAGGCAGCACCAGGCTGCCAGCATCATGCCCAGCCCCTCAGAGGCAGCACCAGGCTGCCAGCATCATGCCCAGCCCCTCATAGGCAGCACCAGGCTGCCAGCATCATGCCCAGCCCCTCAGAGGCAGCACCAGGCTGCCAGCATCATGCCCAGCCCCTCAGAGGCAGCACCAGGCTGCCAGCATCATGCCCTGCCCCTCAGAGGCAGCACCAGGCTGCCAGCATCATGCCCAGCCCCTCAGAGGCAGCACCAGGCTGCCAGCATCATGCCCAGCCCCTCAGAGGCAGCACCAGGCTGCCAGCATCATGCCCAGCCCCTCAGAGGCAGCACCAGGCTGCCAGCATCATGCCCAGCCCCTCAGAGGCAGCACCAGGCTGCCAGCATCATGCCCAGCCCCTCAGAGGCAGCACCAGGCTGCCAGCATCATGCCCAGCCCCTCAGAGGCAGCCTCATGCTGCCAGCCCCTCAGAGCCAGCCTCATGCTGCCAGCATCATGCCCAGCCCCTCAGAGGCAGCACCAGGCTGCCAGCACCATGCCCAGCCCCTCAGAGGCAGCACCAGGCTGCCAGCATCATGCCCAGCCCCTCAGAGTTAGCACCAGGCTGCCAGCATCATGCCCAGCCCCTCAGAGCCAGCCTCATGCTGCCAGCCCCTCAGAGCCAGCCTCATGCTGCCAGCATCATGCCCAGCCCCTCAGAGGCAGCCTCATGCTGCCAGCATCATGCCCAGCCCCTCAGAGGCAGCCTCATGCTGCCAGCATCATGCCCAGCCCCTCAGAGGCAGCCTCATGCTGCCAGCATCATGCCCAGCCCCTCAGAGGCAGCCTCATGCTGCCAGCATCATGCCCAGCCCCTCAGAGGCAGCCTCATGCTGCCAGCATCATGCCCAGCCCCTCAGAGGCAGCCTCATGCTGCCAGCATCATGCCCAGCCCCTCAGAGGCAGCCTCATGCTGCCAGCATCATGCCCAGCCCCTCAGAGGCAGCCTCATGCTGCCAGCATCATGCCCAGCCCCTCAGAGGCAGCCTCATGCTGCCAGCATCATGCCCAGCCCCTCAGAGGCAGCCTCATGCTGCCAGCATCATGCCCAGCCCCTCAGAGGCAGCCTCATGCTGCCATCATCATGCCCAGCCCCTCAGAGGCAGCCTCATGCTGCCAGCATCATGCCCAGCCCCTCAGAGGCAGCCTCATGCTGCCAGCATCATGCCCAGCCCCTCAGAGGCAGCCTCATGCTGCCAGCATCATGCCCAGCCCCTCAGAGGCAGCACCAGGCTGCCAGCATCATGCCCAGCCCCTCAGAGGCAGCACCAGGCTGCCAGCATCATGCCCAGCCCCTCAGAGGCAGCACAAGGCTGCCAGCATCATGCCCAGCCCCTCAGAGGCAGCACCAGGCTGCCAGCATCATGCCCAGCCCCTCAGAGGCAGCACCAGGCTGCCGGCATCATGCCCAGCCCCTCAGAGGCAGCCTCATGCTGCCAGCATCATGCCCAGCCCCTCAGAGGCAGCCTCATGCTGCCAGCATCATGCCCAGCCCCTCAGAGGCAGCACCAGGCTGCCAGCATCATGCCCAGCCCCTCAGAGGCAGCACCAGGCTGCCAGCATCATGCCCAGCCCCTCAGAGGCAGCCTCATGCTGCCAGCCCCTCAGAGCCAGCCTCATGCTGCCAGCATCATGCCCAGCCCCTCAGAGGCAGCACCAGGCTGCCAGCACCATGCCCAGCCCCTCAGAGGCAGCACCAGGCTGCCAGCATCATGCCCAGCCCCTCAGAGGCAGCACCAGGCTGCCAGCATCATGCCCAGCCCCTCAGAGGCAGCACCAGGCTGCCAGCATCATGCCCAGCCCCTCAGAGCCAGCCTCATGCTGCCAGCCCCTCAGAGCCAGCCTCATGCTGCCAGCATCATGCCCAGCCCCTCAGAGGCAGCCTCATGCTGCCAGCATCATGCCCAGCCCCTCAGAGGCAGCCTCATGCTGCCATCATCATGCCCAGCCCCTCAGAGGCAGCCTCATGCTGCCAGCATCATGCCCAGCCCCTCAGAGGCAGCCTCATGCTGCCAGCATCATGCCCAGCCCCTCAGAGGCAGCCTCATGCTGCCAGCATCATGCCCAGCCCCTCAGAGGCAGCCTCATGCTGCCAGCATCATGCCCAGCCCCTCAGAGGCAGCCTCATGCTGCCAGCATCATGCCCAGCCCCTCAGAGGCAGCCTCATGCTGCCAGCATCATGCCCAGCCCCTCAGAGGCAGCCTCATGCTGCCAGCATCATGCCCAGCCCCTCAGAGGCAGCCTCATGCTGCCAGCATCATGCCCAGCCCCTCAGAGGCAGCCTCATGCTGCCAGCATCATGCCCAGCCCCTCAGAGGCAGCCTCATGCTGCCAGCATCATGCCCAGCCCCTCAGAGGCAGCCTCATGCTGCCAGCATCATGCCCAGCCCCTCAGAGGCAGCACTAGGCTGCCAGCATCATGCCCAGCCCCTCAGAGGCAGCACCAGGCTGCCAGCATCATGCCCAGCCCCTCAGAGGCAGCACCAGGCTGCCAGCATCATGCCCAGCCCCTCAGAGGCAGCACCAGGCTGCCAGCATCATGCCCAGCCCCTCAGAGGCAGCACCAGGCTGCCAGCATCATGCCCAGCCCCTCAGAGGCAGCACCAGGCTGCCAGCATCATGCCCAGCCCCTCAGAGGCAGCACCAGGCTGCCAGCATCATGCCCAGCCCCTCAGAGGCAGCCTCAGGCTGCCAGCATCATGCCCAGCCCCTCAGAGGCAGCCTCAGGCTGCCAGCATCATGCCCAGCCCCTCAGAGGCAGCCTCAGGCTGCCAGCATCATGCCCAGCCCCTCAGAGGCAGCCTCAGGCTGCCAGCATCATGCCCAGCCCCTCAGAGGCAGCCTCAGGCTGCCAGCATCATGCCCAGCCCCTCAGAGGCAGCCTCAGGCTGCCAGCATCATGCCCAGCCCCTCAGAGGCAGCACCAGGCTGCCAGCATCATGCCCAGCCCCTCAGAGGCAGCACCAGGCTGCCAGCATCATGCCCAGCCCCTCAGAGGCAGCACCAGGCTGCCAGCATCATGCCCAGCCCCTCAGAGGCAGCACCAGGCTGCCAGCATCATGCCCAGCCCCTCAGAGGCAGCACCAGGCTGCCAGCATCATGCCCAGCCCCTCAGAGGCAGCACCAGGCTGCCAGCATCATGCCCAGCCCCTCAGAGGCAGCACCAGGCTGCCAGCATCATGCCCAGCCCCTCAGAGGCAGCACCAGGCTGCCAGCATCATGCCCAGCCCCTCAGAGGCAGCACCAGGCTGCCAGCATCATGCCCAGCCCCTCAGAGGCAGCACCAGGCTGCCAGCATCATGCCCAGCCCCTCAGAGGCAGCACCAGGCTGCCAGCATCATGCCCAGCCCCTCATAGGCAGCACCAGGCTGCCAGCATCATGCCCAGCCCCTCAGAGGCAGCACCAGGCTGCCAGCATCATGCCCAGCCCCTCAGAGGCAGCACCAGGCTGCCAGCATCATGCCCTGCCCCTCAGAGGCAGCACCAGGCTGCCAGCATCATGCCCAGCCCCTCAGAGGCAGCACCAGGCTGCCAGCATCATGCCCAGCCCCTCAGAGGCAGCACCAGGCTGCCAGCATCATGCCCAGCCCCTCAGAGGCAGCACCAGGCTGCCAGCATCATGCCCAGCCCCTCAGAGGCAGCACCAGGCTGCCAGCATCATGCCCAGCCCCTCAGAGGCAGCACCAGGCTGCCAGCATCATGCCCAGCCCCTCAGAGGCAGCCTCATGCTGCCAGCCCCTCAGAGCCAGCCTCATGCTGCCAGCATCATGCCCAGCCCCTCAGAGGCAGCACCAGGCTGCCAGCACCATGCCCAGCCCCTCAGAGGCAGCACCAGGCTGCCAGCATCATGCCCAGCCCCTCAGAGTTAGCACCAGGCTGCCAGCATCATGCCCAGCCCCTCAGAGCCAGCCTCATGCTGCCAGCCCCTCAGAGCCAGCCTCATGCTGCCAGCATCATGCCCAGCCCCTCAGAGGCAGCCTCATGCTGCCAGCATCATGCCCAGCCCCTCAGAGGCAGCCTCATGCTGCCAGCATCATGCCCAGCCCCTCAGAGGCAGCCTCATGCTGCCAGCATCATGCCCAGCCCCTCAGAGGCAGCCTCATGCTGCCAGCATCATGCCCAGCCCCTCAGAGGCAGCCTCATGCTGCCAGCATCATGCCCAGCCCCTCAGAGGCAGCCTCATGCTGCCAGCATCATGCCCAGCCCCTCAGAGGCAGCCTCATGCTGCCAGCATCATGCCCAGCCCCTCAGAGGCAGCCTCATGCTGCCAGCATCATGCCCAGCCCCTCAGAGGCAGCCTCATGCTGCCAGCATCATGCCCAGCCCCTCAGAGGCAGCCTCATGCTGCCAGCATCATGCCCAGCCCCTCAGAGGCAGCCTCATGCTGCCATCATCATGCCCAGCCCCTCAGAGGCAGCCTCATGCTGCCAGCATCATGCCCAGCCCCTCAGAGGCAGCCTCATGCTGCCAGCATCATGCCCAGCCCCTCAGAGGCAGCCTCATGCTGCCAGCATCATGCCCAGCCCCTCAGAGGCAGCACCAGGCTGCCAGCATCATGCCCAGCCCCTCAGAGGCAGCACCAGGCTGCCAGCATCATGCCCAGCCCCTCAGAGGCAGCACAAGGCTGCCAGCATCATGCCCAGCCCCTCAGAGGCAGCACCAGGCTGCCAGCATCATGCCCAGCCCCTCAGAGGCAGCACCAGGCTGCCGGCATCATGCCCAGCCCCTCAGAGGCAGCCTCATGCTGCCAGCATCATGCCCAGCCCCTCAGAGGCAGCCTCATGCTGCCAGCATCATGCCCAGCCCCTCAGAGGCAGCACCAGGCTGCCAGCATCATGCCCAGCCCCTCAGAGGCAGCACCAGGCTGCCAGCATCATGCCCAGCCCCTCAGAGGCAGCACAAGGCTGCCAGCATCATGCCCAGCCCCTCAGAGGCAGCACCAGGCTGCCAGCATCATGCCCAGCCCCTCAGAGGCAGCACCAGGCTGCCAGCATCATGCCCAGCCCCTCAGAGGCAGCACCAGGCTGCCAGCATCATGCCCAGCCCCTCAGAGGCAGCCTCAGGCTGCCAGCATCATGCCCAGCCCCTCAGAGGCAGCCTCAGGCTGCCAGCATCATGCCCAGCCCCTCAGAGGCAGCCTCATGCTGCCAGCATCATGCCCAGCCCCTCAGAGGCAGCCTCAGGCTGCCAGCATCATGCCCAGCCCCTCAGAGGCAGCCTCATGCTGCCAGCATCATGCCCAGCCCCTCAGAGGCAGCACCAGGCTGCCAGCATCATGCCCAGCCCCTCAGAGGCAGCACCAGGCTGCCAGCATCATGCCCAGCCCCTCAGAGGCAGCACCAGGCTGCCAGCATCATGCCCAGCCCCTCAGAGGCAGCACCAGGCTGTCAGCCCCTCAGAGCCACCCTCATGCTGCCAGCATCATGCCCAGCCCCTCAGAGGCAGCCTCAGGCTGCCAGCATCATGCCCAGCCCCTCAGAGGCAGCCTCATGCTGCCAGCATCATGCCCAGCCCCTCAGAGGCAGCCTCATGCTGCCAGCATCATGCCCAGCCCCTCAGAGGCAGCCTCATGCTGCCAGCATCATGCCCAGCCCCTCAGAGGCAGCCTCATGCTGACAGCATCATGCCCAGCCCCTCAGAGGCAGCCTCATGCTGCCAGCATCATGCCCAGCCCCTCAGAGGCAGCCTCATGCTGCCAGCATCATGCCCAGCCCCTCAGAGGCAGCCTCATGCTGCCAGCATCATGCCCAGCCCCTCAGAGGCAGCCTCATGCTGCCAGCATCATGCCCAGCCCCTCAGAGGCAGCCTCATGCTGCCAGCATCATGCCCAGCCCCTCAGAGGCAGCCTCATGCTGCCAGCATCATGCCCAGCCCCTCAGAGGCAGCCTCATGCTGCCAGCATCATGCCCAGCCCCTCAGAGGCAGCACCAGGCTGCCAGCATCATGCCCAGCCCCTCAGAGGCAGCACCAGGCTGCCAGCATCATGCCCAGCCCCTCAGAGGCAGCACCAGGCTGCCAGCATCATGCCCAGCCCCTCAGAGGCAGCACCAGGCTGCCAGCATCATGCCCAGCCCCTCAGAGGCAGCACCAGGCTGCCAGCATCATGCCCAGCCCCTCAGAGGCAGCACCAGGCTGCCAGCATCATGCTCAGCCCCTCAGAGGCAGCACCAGGCTGCCAGCATCATGCCCAGCCCCTCAGAGGCAGCACCAGGCTGCCAGCATCATGCCCAGCCCCTCAGAGGCAGCACCAGGCTGCCAGCATCATGGCCAGCCCCTCAGAGGCAGCACCAGGCTGCCAGCATCATGGCCAGCCCCTCAGAGGCAGCACCAGGCTGCCAGCATCATGCCCAGCCCCTCAGAGGCAGCACCAGGCTGCCAGCATCATGCCCAGCCCCTCAGAGGCAGCACCAGGCTGCCAGCATCATGCCCAGCCCCTCAGAGGCAGCACCAGGCTGCCAGCATCATGCCCAGCCCCTCAGAGGCAGCACCAGGCTGCCAGCATCATGCCCAGCCCCTCAGAGGCAGCACCAGGCTGCCAGCATCATGCCCAGCCCCTCAGAGGCAGCACCAGGCTGCCTGCATCATGCCCAGCCCCTCAGAGGCAGCACCAGGCTGCCTGCATCATGCCCAGCCCCTCAGAGGCAGCACCAGGCTGCCAGCATCATGCCCAGCCCCTCAGAGGCAGCACCAGGCTGCCAGCATCATGCCCAGCCCCTCAGAGGCAGCACCAGGCTGCCAGCATCATGCCCAGCCCCTCAGAGGCAGCACCAGGCTGCCAGCATCATGCCCAGCCCCTCAGAGGCAGCACCAGGCTGCCAGCATCATGCCCAGCCCCTCAGAGGCAGCACCAGGCTGCCAGCATCATGCCCAGCCCCTCAGAGGCAGCACCAGGCTGCCAGCATCATGCCCAGCCCCTCAGAGGCAGCACCAGGCTGCCAGCATCATGCCCAGCCCCTCAGAGGCAGCACCAGGCTGCCAGCATCATGCCCAGCCCCTCAGAGGCAGCACCAGGCTGCCAGCATCATGCCCAGCCCCTCAGAGGCAGCACCAGGCTGCCAGCATCATGCCCAGCCCCTCAGAGGCAGCACCAGGCTGCCAGCATCATGCCCAGCCCCTCAGAGGCAGCACCAGGCTGCCTGCATCATGCCCAGCCCCTCAGAGGCAGCACCAGGCTGCCTGCATCATGCCCAGCCCCTCAGAGGCAGCACCAGGCTGCCAGCATCATGCCCAGCCCCTCAGAGGCAGCACCAGGCTGCCAGCATCATGCCCAGCCCCTCAGAGGCAGCACCAGGCTGCCAGCATCATGCCCAGCCCCTCAGAGGCAGCACCAGGCTGCCAGCATCATGCCCAGCCCCTCAGAGGCAGCACCAGGCTGCCAGCATCATGCCCAGCCCCTCAGAGGCAGCACCAGGCTGCCAGCATCATGCCCAGCCCCTCAGAGGCAGCACCAGGCTGCCAGCATCATGCCCAGCCCCTCAGAGGCAGCACCAGGCTGCCAGCATCATGCCCAGCCCCTCAGAGGCAGCACCAGGCTGCCAGCATCATGCCCAGCCCCTCAGAGGCAGCACCAGGCTGCCAGCATCATGCCCAGCCCCTCAGAGGCAGCACCAGGCTGCCAGCATCATGCCCAGCCCCTCAGAGCCAGCCTCAGGCTGCCAGCCCCTCAGAGCCAGCCTCATGCTGCCAGCATCATGCCCAGCCCCTCAGAGGCAGCACCAGGCTGCCAGCATCATGCCCAGCCCCTCAGAGGCAGCACCAGGCTGCCAGCATCATGCCCAGCCCCTCAGAGGCAGCACCAGGCTGCCAGCATCATGCCCAGCCCCTCAGAGGCAGCACCAGGCTGCCAGCATCATGCCCAGCCCCTCAGAGGCAGCACCAGGCTGCCAGCATCATGCCCAGCCCCTCAGAGGCAGCACCAGGCTGCCAGCATCATGCCCAGCCCCTCAGAGGCAGCACCAGGCTGCCAGCCCCTCATAGCCAGCCTCAGGCTGCCAGCATCATGCCCAGCCCCTCAGAGGCAGCCCCAGGCTGCCAGCATCATGCCCAGCCCCTCAGAGGCAGCCCCAGGCTGCCAGCATCATGCCCAGCCTCTCAGAGGCAGCCCCAGGCTGCCAGCATCATGCCCAGCCCCTCAGAGGCAGCACCAGGCTGCCAGCATCATGCCCAGCCCCTCAGAGGCAGCACCAGGCTGCCAGCATCATGCCCAGCCCCTCAGAGGCAGCACCAGGCTGCCAGCATCATGCCCAGCCCCTCAGAGCCAGCCTCATGCTGCCAGCATCATGCCCAGCCCCTCAGAGCCAGCCTCATGCTGCCAGCATCATGCCCAGCCCCTCAGAGGCAGCACCAGGCTGCCAGCATCATGCCCAGCCCCTCAGAGGCAGCACCAGGCTGCCAGCATCATGCCCAGCCCCTCAGAGGCAGCACCAGGCTGCCAGCATCATGCCCAGCCCCTCAGAGGCAGCACCAGGCTGCCAGCATCATGCCCAGCCCCTCAGAGGCAGCACCAGGCTGCCAGCATCATGCCCAGCCCCTCAGAGGCAGCACCAGGCTGCCAGCATCATGCCCAGCCCCTCAGAGGCAGCACCAGGCTGCCAGCATCATGCCCAGCCCCTCAGAGGCAGCACCAGGCTGCCAGCATCATGCCCAGCCCCTCAGAGGCAGCACCAGGCTGCCAGCATCATGCCCAGCCCCTCAGAGGCAGCACCAGGCTGCCAGCATCATGCCCAGCCCCTCAGAGGCAGCACCAGGCTGCCAGCCCCTCAGAGCCAGCCTCATGCTGCCAGCATCATGCCCAGCCCCTCAGAGGCAGCCTCATGCTGCCAGCATCATGCCCAGCCTCTCAGAGGCAGCCTCATGCTGCCAGCATCATGCCCAGCCCCTCAGAGGCAGCCTCATGCTGCCAGCATCATGCCCAGCCCCTCAGAGGCAGCCTCATGCTGCCAGCATCATGCCCAGCCCCTCAGAGGCAGCCTCATGCTGCCAGCATCATGCCCAGCCCCTCAGAGGCAGCCTCATGCTGCCAGCATCATGCCCAGCCCCTCAGAGGCAGCCTCATGCTGCCAGCATCATGCCCAGCCCCTCAGAGGCAGCCTCATGCTGCCAGCATCATGCCCAGCCCCTCAGAGGCAGCACCAGGCTGCCAGCATCATGCCCAGCCCCTCAGAGGCAGCACCAGGCTGCCAGCATCATGCCCAGCCCCTCAGAGGCAGCACCAGGCTGCCAGCATCATGCCCAGCCCCTCAGAGGCAGCACCAGGCTGCCAGCATCATGCCCAGCCCCTCAGAGGCAGCACCAGGCTGCCAGCATCATGCCCAGCCCCTCAGAGGCAGCACCAGGCTGCCAGCCCCTCAGAGCCAGCCTCATGCTGCCAGCATCATGCCCAGCCCCTCAGAGGCAGCCTCATGCTGCCAGCATCATGCCCAGCCCCTCAGAGGCAGCCTCATGCTGCCAGCATCATGCCCAGCCCCTCAGAGGCAGCCTCATGCTGCCAGCATCATGCCCAGCCCCTCAGAGGCAGCCTCATGCTGCCAGCATCATGCCCAGCCCCTCAGAGGCAGCCTCATGCTGCCAGCATCATGCCCAGCCCCTCAGAGGCAGCCTCATGCTGCCAGCATCATGCCCAGCCCCTCAGAGGCAGCACCAGGCTGCCAGCATCATGCCCAGCCCCTCAGAGGCAGCCTCATGCTGCCAGCATCATGCCCAGCCCCTCAGAGGCAGCCTCATGCTGCCAGCATCATGCCCAGCCCCTCAGAGGCAGCCTCATGCTGCCAGCATCATGCCCAGCCCCTCAGAGGCAGCCTCATGCTGCCAGCATCATGCCCAGCCCCTCAGAGGCAGCACCAGGCTGCCAGCATCATGCCCAGCCCCTCAGAGGCAGCACCAGGCTGCCAGCATCATGCCCAGCCCCTCAGAGGCAGCACCAGGCTGCCAGCATCATGCCCAGCCCCTCAGAGGCAGCACCAGGCTGCCAGCATCATGCCCAGCCCCTCAGAGGCAGCACCAGGCTGCCAGCATCATGCCCAGCCCCTCAGAGGCAGCACCAGGCTGCCAGCATCATGCCCAGCCCCTCAGAGGCAGCACCAGGCTGCCAGCATCATGCCCAGCCCCTCAGAGGCAGCACCAGGCTGCCAGCATCATGCCCAGCCCCTCAGAGGCAGCACCAGGCTGCCAGCATCATGCCCAGCCCCTCAGAGGCAGCACCAGGCTGCCAGCATCATGCCCAGCCCCTCAGAGGCAGCACCAGGCTGCCAGCATCATGCCCAGCCCCTCAGAGGCAGCACCAGGCTGCCAGCATCATGCCCAGCCCCTCAGAGGCAGCACCAGGCTGCCAGCATCATGCCCAGCCCCTCAGAGGCAGCACCAGGCTGCCAGCATCATGCCCAGCCCCTCAGAGGCAGCACCAGGCTGCCAGCATCATGCCCAGCCCCTCAGAGGCAGCACCAGGCTGCCAGCATCATGCCCAGCCCCTCAGAGGCAGCCTCATGCTGCCAGCATCATGCCCAGCCCCTCAGAGGCAGCCTCATGCTGCCAGCATCATGCCCAGCCCCTCAGAGGCAGCCTCATGCTGCCAGCATCATGCCCAGCCCCTCAGAGGCAGCCTCATGCTGCCAGCATCATGCCCAGCCCCTCAGAGGCAGCCTCATGCTGCCATCATCATGCCCAGCCCCTCAGAGGCAGCCTCATGCTGCCAGCATCATGCCCAGCCCCTCAGAGGCAGCCTCATGCTGCCAGCATCATGCCCAGCCCCTCAGAGGCAGCCTCATGCTGCCAGCATCATGCCCAGCCCCTCAGAGGCAGCACCAGGCTGCCAGCATCATGCCCAGCCCCTCAGAGGCAGCACCAGGCTGCCAGCATCATGCCCAGCCCCTCAGAGGCAGCACAAGGCTGCCAGCATCATGCCCAGCCCCTCAGAGGCAGCACCAGGCTGCCAGCATCATGCCCAGCCCCTCAGAGGCAGCACCAGGCTGCCAGCATCATGCCCAGCCCCTCAGAGGCAGCACCAGGCTGCCAGCATCATGCCCAGCCCCTCAGAGGCAGCCTCAGGCTGCCAGCATCATGCCCAGCCCCTCAGAGGCAGCCTCAGGCTGCCAGCATCATGCCCAGCCCCTCAGAGGCAGCCTCAGGCTGCCAGCATCATGCCCAGCCCCTCAGAGGCAGCCTCAGGCTGCCAGCATCATGCCCAGCCCCTCAGAGGCAGCCTCATGCTGCCAGCATCATGCCCAGCCCCTCAGAGGCAGCACCAGGCTGCCAGCATCATGCCCAGCCCCTCAGAGGCAGCACCAGGCTGCCAGCATCATGCCCAGCCCCTCAGAGGCAGCACCAGGCTGCCAGCATCATGCCCAGCCCCTCAGAGGCAGCACCAGGCTGTCAGCCCCTCAGAGCCACCCTCATGCTGCCAGCATCATGCCCAGCCCCTCAGAGGCAGCCTCAGGCTGCCAGCATCATGCCCAGCCCCTCAGAGGCAGCCTCAGGCTGCCAGCATCATGCCCAGCCCCTCAGAGGCAGCCTCATGCTGCCAGCATCATGCCCAGCCCCTCAGAGGCAGCCTCATGCTGCCAGCATCATGCCCAGCCCCTCAGAGGCAGCCTCATGCTGACAGCATCATGCCCAGCCCCTCAGAGGCAGCCTCATGCTGCCAGCATCATGCCCAGCCCCTCAGAGGCAGCCTCATGCTGCCAGCATCATGCCCAGCCCCTCAGAGGCAGCCTCATGCTGCCAGCATCATGCCCAGCCCCTCAGAGGCAGCCTCATGCTGCCAGCATCATGCCCAGCCCCTCAGAGGCAGCCTCATGCTGCCAGCATCATGCCCAGCCCCTCAGAGGCAGCACCAGGCTGCCAGCATCATGCCCAGCCCCTCAGAGGCAGCACCAGGCTGCCAGCATCATGCCCAGCCCCTCAGAGGCAGCACCAGGCTGCCAGCATCATGCCCAGCCCCTCAGAGGCAGCACCAGGCTGCCAGCATCATGCCCAGCCCCTCAGAGGCAGCACCAGGCTGCCAGCATCATGCCCAGCCCCTCAGAGGCAGCACCAGGCTGCCAGCATCATGCTCAGCCCCTCAGAGGCAGCACCAGGCTGCCAGCATCATGCCCAGCCCCTCAGGCAGCACCAGGCTGCCAGCATCATGCCCAGCCCCTCAGAGGCAGCACCAGGCTGCCAGCATCATGGCCAGCCCCTCAGAGGCAGCACCAGGCTGCCAGCATCATGCCCAGCCCCTCAGAGGCAGCACCAGGCTGCCAGCATCATGCCCAGCCCCTCAGAGGCAGCACCAGGCTGCCAGCATCATGCCCAGCCCCTCAGAGGCAGCACCAGGCTGCCAGCATCATGCCCAGCCCCTCAGAGGCAGCACCAGGCTGCCAGCATCATGCCCAGCCCCTCAGAGGCAGCACCAGGCTGCCAGCATCATGCCCAGCCCCTCAGAGGCAGCACCAGGCTGCCAGCATCATGCCCAGCCCCTCAGAGGCAGCCTCATGCTGCCAGCATCATGCCCAGCCCCTCAGAGGCAGCCTCATGCTGCCAGCATCATGCCCAGCCCCTCAGAGGCAGCCTCATGCTGCCAGCATCATGCCCAGCCCCTCAGAGGCAGCCTCATGCTGCCAGCATCATGCCCAGCCCCTCAGAGGCAGCCTCATGCTGCCATCATCATGCCCAGCCCCTCAGAGGCAGCCTCATGCTGCCATCATCATGCCCAGCCCCTCAGAGGCAGCCTCATGCTGCCAGCATCATGCCCAGCCCCTCAGAGGCAGCCTCATGCTGCCAGCATCATGCCCAGCCCCTCAGAGGCAGCACCAGGCTGCCAGCATCATGCCCAGCCCCTCAGAGGCAGCACCAGGCTGCCAGCATCATGCCCAGCCCCTCAGAGGCAGCACAAGGCTGCCAGCATCATGCCCAGCCCCTCAGAGGCAGCACCAGGCTGCCAGCATCATGCCCAGCCCCTCAGAGGCAGCACCAGGCTGCCAGCATCATGCCAAGCCCCTCAGAGGCAGCCTCATGCTGCCAGCATCATGCCCAGCCCCTCAGAGGCAGCCTCATGCTGCCAGCATCATGCCCAGCCCCTCAGAGGCAGCACCAGGCTGCCAGCATCATGCCCAGCCCCTCAGAGGCAGCACCAGGCTGCCAGCATCATGCCCAGCCCCTCAGAGGCAGCACAAGGCTGCCAGCATCATGCCCAGCCCCTCAGAGGCAGCACCAGGCTGCCAGCATCATGCCCAGCCCCTCAGAGGCAGCACCAGGCTGCCAGCATCATGCCCAGCCCCTCAGAGGCAGCACCAGGCTGCCAGCATCATGCCCAGCCCCTCAGAGGCAGCCTCAGGCTGCCAGCATCATGCCCAGCCCCTCAGAGGCAGCCTCAGGCTGCCAGCATCATGCCCAGCCCCTCAGAGGCAGCCTCATGCTGCCAGCATCATGCCCAGCCCCTCAGAGGCAGCCTCAGGCTGCCAGCATCATGCCCAGCCCCTCAGAGGCAGCCTCATGCTGCCAGCATCATGCCCAGCCCCTCAGAGGCAGCACCAGGCTGCCAGCATCATGCCCAGCCCCTCAGAGGCAGCACCAGGCTGCCAGCATCATGCCCAGCCCCTCAGAGGCAGCACCAGGCTGTCAGCCCCTCAGAGCCACCCTCATGCTGCCAGCATCATGCCCAGCCCCTCAGAGGCAGCCTCAGGCTGCCAGCATCATGCCCAGCCCCTCAGAGGCAGCCTCAGGCTGCCAGCATCATGCCCAGCCCCTCAGAGGCAGCCTCATGCTGCCAGCATCATGCCCAGCCCCTCAGAGGCAGCCTCATGCTGCCAGCATCATGCCCAGCCCCTCAGAGGCAGCCTCATGCTGACAGCATCATGCCCAGCCCCTCAGAGGCAGCCTCATGCTGCCAGCATCATGCCCAGCCCCTCAGAGGCAGCCTCATGCTGCCAGCATCATGCCCAGCCCCTCAGAGGCAGCCTCATGCTGCCAGCATCATGCCCAGCCCCTCAGAGGCAGCCTCATGCTGCCAGCATCATGCCCAGCCCCTCAGAGGCAGCCTCATGCTGCCAGCATCATGCCCAGCCCCTCAGAGGCAGCACCAGGCTGCCAGCATCATGCCCAGCCCCTCAGAGGCAGCACCAGGCTGCCAGCATCATGCCCAGCCCCTCAGAGGCAGCACCAGGCTGCCAGCATCATGCCCAGCCCCTCAGAGGCAGCACCAGGCTGCCAGCATCATGCCCAGCCCCTCAGAGGCAGCACCAGGCTGCCAGCATCATGCCCAGCCCCTCAGAGGCAGCACCAGGCTGCCAGCATCATGCTCAGCCCCTCAGAGGCAGCACCAGGCTGCCAGCATCATGCCCAGCCCCTCAGAGGCAGCACCAGGCTGCCAGCATCATGCCCAGCCCCTCAGAGGCAGCACCAGGCTGCCAGCATCATGGCCAGCCCCTCAGAGGCAGCACCAGGCTGCCAGCATCATGCCCAGCCCCTCAGAGGCAGCACCAGGCTGCCAGCATCATGCCCAGCCCCTCAGAGGCAGCACCAGGCTGCCAGCATCATGCCCAGCCCCTCAGAGGCAGCACCAGGCTGCCAGCATCATGCCCAGCCCCTCAGAGGCAGCACCAGGCTGCCAGCATCATGCCCAGCCCCTCAGAGGCAGCACCAGGCTGCCAGCATCATGCCCAGCCCCTCAGAGGCAGCACCAGGCTGCCAGCATCATGCCCAGCCCCTCAGAGGCAGCACCAGGCTGCCTGCATCATGCCCAGCCCCTCAGAGGCAGCACCAGGCTGCCTGCATCATGCCCAGCCCCTCAGAGGCAGCACCAGGCTGCCAGCATCATGCCCAGCCACTCAGAGGCAGCACCAGGCTGCCAGCATCATGCCCAGCCCCTCAGAGGCAGCACCAGGCTGCCAGCATCATGCCCAGCCCCTCAGAGGCAGCACCAGGCTGCCAGCATCATGCCCAGCCCCTCAGAGGCAGCACCAGGCTGCCAGCATCATGCCCAGCCCCTCAGAGGCAGCACCAGGCTGCCAGCATCATGCCCAGCCCCTCAGAGGCAGCACCAGGCTGCCAGCATCATGCCCAGCCCCTCAGAGGCAGCACCAGGCTGCCAGCATCATGCCCAGCCCCTCAGAGGCAGCACCAGGCTGCCAGCATCATGCCCAGCCCCTCAGAGGCAGCACCAGGCTGCCAGCATCATGCCCAGCCCCTCAGAGGCAGCACCAGGCTGCCAGCATCATGCCCAGCCCCTCAGAGGCAGCACCAGGCTGCCAGCATCATGCCCAGCCCCTCAGAGGCAGCACCAGGCTGCCAGCATCATGCCCAGCCCCTCAGAGCCAGCCTCAGGCTGCCAGCCCCTCAGAGCCAGCCTCATGCTGCCAGCATCATGCCCAGCCCCTCAGAGGCAGCACCAGGCTGCCAGCATCATGCCCAGCCCCTCAGAGGCAGCACCAGGCTGCCAGCATCATGCCCAGCCCCTCATAGGCAGCACCAGGCTGCCAGCATCATGCCCAGCCCCTCAGAGGCAGCACCAGGCTGCCAGCATCATGCCCAGCCCCTCAGAGGCAGCACCAGGCTGCCAGCATCATGCCCAGCCCCTCAGAGGCAGCACCAGGCTGCCAGCATCATGCCCAGCCCCTCAGAGGCAGCACCAGGCTGCCAGCCCCTCATAGCCAGCCTCAGGCTGCCAGCATCATGCCCAGCCCCTCAGAGGCAGCCCCAGGCTGCCAGCATCATGCCCAGCCCCTCAGAGGCAGCCCCAGGCTGCCAGCATCATGCCCAGCCCCTCAGAGGCAGCCCCAGGCTGCCAGCATCATGCCCAGCCCCTCAGAGGCAGCACCAGGCTGCCAGCATCATGCCCAGCCCCTCAGAGGCAGCACCAGGCTGCCAGCATCATGCCCAGCCCCTCAGAGGCAGCACCAGGCTGCCAGCATCATGCCCAGCCCCTCAGAGCCAGCCTCATGCTGCCAGCATCATGCCCAGCCCCTCAGAGCCAGCCTCATGCTGCCAGCATCATGCCCAGCCCCTCAGAGGCAGCACCAGGCTGCCAGCATCATGCCCAGCCCCTCAGAGGCAGCACCAGGCTGCCAGCATCATGCCCAGCCCCTCAGAGGCAGCACCAGGCTGCCAGCATCATGCCCAGCCCCTCAGAGGCAGCACCAGGCTGCCAGCATCATGCCCAGCCCCTCAGAGGCAGCACCAGGCTGCCAGCATCATGCCCAGCCCCTCAGAGGCAGCACCAGGCTGCCAGCATCATGCCCAGCCCCTCAGAGGCAGCACCAGGCTGCCAGCATCATGCCCAGCCCCTCAGAGGCAGCACCAGGCTGCCAGCATCATGCCCAGCCCCTCAGAGGCAGCACCAGGCTGCCAGCATCATGCCCAGCCCCTCAGAGGCAGCACCAGGCTGCCAGCCCCTCAGAGCCAGCCTCATGCTGCCAGCATCATGCCCAGCCCCTCAGAGGCAGCCTCATGCTGCCAGCATCATGCCCAGCCCCTCAGAGGCAGCCTCATGCTGCCAGCATCATGCCCAGCCCCTCAGAGGCAGCCTCATGCTGCCAGCATCATGCCCAGCCCCTCAGAGGCAGCCTCATGCTGCCAGCATCATGCCCAGCCCCTCAGAGGCAGCCTCATGCTGCCAGCATCATGCCCAGCCCCTCAGAGGCAGCCTCATGCTGCCAGCATCATGCCCAGCCCCTCAGAGGCAGCCTCATGCTGCCAGCATCATGCCCAGCCCCTCAGAGGCAGCCTCATGCTGCCAGCATCATGCCCAGCCCCTCAGAGGCAGCACCAGGCTGCCAGCATCATGCCCAGCCCCTCAGAGGCAGCACCAGGCTGCCAGCATCATGCCCAGCCCCTCAGAGGCAGCACCAGGCTGCCAGCATCATGCCCAGCCCCTCAGAGGCAGCACCAGGCTGCCAGCATCATGCCCAGCCCCTCAGAGGCAGCACCAGGCTGCCAGCATCATGCCCAGCCCCTCAGAGGCAGCACCAGGCTGCCAGCCCCTCAGAGCCAGCCTCATGCTGCCAGCATCATGCCCAGCCCCTCAGAGGCAGCCTCATGCTGCCAGCATCATGCCCAGCCCCTCAGAGGCAGCCTCATGCTGCCAGCATCATGCCCAGCCCCTCAGAGGCAGCCTCATGCTGCCAGCATCATGCCCAGCCCCTCAGAGGCAGCCTCATGCTGCCAGCATCATGCCCAGCCCCTCAGAGGCAGCCTCATGCTGCCAGCATCATGCCCAGCCCCTCAGAGGCAGCCTCATGCTGCCAGCATCATGCCCAGCCCCTCAGAGGCAGCCTCATGCTGCCAGCATCATGCCCAGCCCCTCAGAGGCAGCACCAGGCTGCCAGCATCATGCCCAGCCCCTCAGAGGCAGCCTCATGCTGCCAGCATCATGCCCAGCCCCTCAGAGGCAGCCTCATGCTGCCAGCATCATGCCCAGCCCCTCAGAGGCAGCCTCATGCTGCCAGCATCATGCCCAGCCCCTCAGAGGCAGCCTCATGCTGCCAGCATCATGCCCAGCCCCTCAGAGGCAGCACCAGGCTGCCAGCATCATGCCCAGCCCCTCAGAGGCAGCACCAGGCTGCCAGCATCATGCCCAGCCCCTCAGAGGCAGCACCAGGCTGCCAGCATCATGCCCAGCCCCTCAGAGGCAGCACCAGGCTGCCAGCATCATGCCCAGCCCCTCAGAGGCAGCACCAGGCTGCCAGCATCATGCCCAGCCCCTCAGAGGCAGCACCAGGCTGCCAGCATCATGCCCAGCCCCTCAGAGGCAGCACCAGGCTGCCAGCATCATGCCCAGCCCCTCAGAGGCAGCACCAGGCTGCCAGCATCATGCCCAGCCCCTCAGAGGCAGCACCAGGCTGCCAGCATCATGCCCAGCCCCTCAGAGGCAGCACCAGGCTGCCAGCATCATGCCCAGCCCCTCAGAGGCAGCACCAGGCTGCCAGCATCATGCCCAGCCCCTCAGAGGCAGCACCAGGCTGCCAGCATCATGCCCAGCCCCTCAGAGGCAGCACCAGGCTGCCAGCATCATGCCCAGCCCCTCAGAGGCAGCACCAGGCTGCCAGCATCATGCCCAGCCCCTCAGAGGCAGCACCAGGCTGCCAGCATCATGCCCAGCCCCTCAGAGGCAGCACCAGGCTGCCAGCATCATGCCCAGCCCCTCAGAGGCAGCACCAGGCTGCCAGCATCATGCCCAGCCCCTCAGAGGCAGCCTCATGCTGCCAGCATCATGCCCAGCCCCTCAGAGGCAGCCTCATGCTGCCAGCATCATGCCCAGCCCCTCAGAGGCAGCCTCATGCTGCCAGCATCATGCCCAGCCCCTCAGAGGCAGCCTCATGCTGCCAGCATCATGCCCAGCCCCTCAGAGGCAGCCTCATGCTGCCATCATCATGCCCAGCCCCTCAGAGGCAGCCTCATGCTGCCAGCATCATGCCCAGCCCCTCAGAGGCAGCCTCATGCTGCCAGCATCATGCCCAGCCCCTCAGAGGCAGCCTCATGCTGCCAGCATCATGCCCAGCCCCTCAGAGGCAGCACCAGGCTGCCAGCATCATGCCCAGCCCCTCAGAGGCAGCACCAGGCTGCCAGCATCATGCCCAGCCCCTCAGAGGCAGCACAAGGCTGCCAGCATCATGCCCAGCCCCTCAGAGGCAGCACCAGGCTGCCAGCACCATGCCCAGCCCCTCAGAGGCAGCACCAGGCTGCCAGCATCATGCCCAGCCCCTCAGAGGCAGCCTCATGCTGCCAGCATCATGCCCAGCCCCTCAGAGGCAGCCTCATGCTGCCAGCATCATGCCCAGCCCCTCAGAGGCAGCACCAGGCTGCCAGCATCATGCCCAGCCCCTCAGAGGCAGCACCAGGCTGCCAGCATCATGCCCAGCCCCTCAGAGGCAGCACAAGGCTGCCAGCATCATGCCCAGCCCCTCAGAGGCAGCACCAGGCTGCCAGCATCATGCCCAGCCCCTCAGAGGCAGCACCAGGCTGCCAGCATCATGCCCAGCCCCTCAGAGGCAGCACCAGGCTGCCAGCATCATGCCCAGCCCCTCAGAGGCAGCCTCAGGCTGCCAGCATCATGCCCAGCCCCTCAGAGGCAGCCTCAGGCTGCCAGCATCATGCCCAGCCCCTCAGAGGCAGCCTCATGCTGCCAGCATCATGCCCAGCCCCTCAGAGGCAGCCTCAGGCTGCCAGCATCATGCCCAGCCCCTCAGAGGCAGCCTCATGCTGCCAGCATCATGCCCAGCCCCTCAGAGGCAGCACCAGGCTGCCAGCATCATGCCCAGCCCCTCAGAGGCAGCACCAGGCTGCCAGCATCATGCCCAGCCCCTCAGAGGCAGCACCAGGCTGCCAGCATCATGCCCAGCCCCTCAGAGGCAGCACCAGGCTGTCAGCCCCTCAGAGCCACCCTCATGCTGCCAGCATCATGCCCAGCCCCTCAGAGGCAGCCTCAGGCTGCCAGCATCATGCCCAGCCCCTCAGAGGCAGCCTCAGGCTGCCAGCATCATGCCCAGCCCCTCAGAGGCAGCCTCATGCTGCCAGCATCATGCCCAGCCCCTCAGAGGCAGCCTCATGCTGCCAGCATCATGCCCAGCCCCTCAGAGGCAGCCTCATGCTGCCAGCATCATGCCCAGCCCCTCAGAGGCAGCCTCATGCTGCCAGCATCATGCCCAGCCCCTCAGAGGCAGCCTCATGCTGCCAGCATCATGCCCAGCCCCTCAGAGGCAGCCTCATGCTGCCAGCATCATGCCCAGCCCCTCAGAGGCAGCCTCATGCTGCCAGCATCATGCCCAGCCCCTCAGAGGCAGCCTCATGCTGCCAGCATCATGCCCAGCCCCTCAGAGGCAGCACCAGGCTGCCAGCATCATGCCCAGCCCCTCAGAGGCAGCACCAGGCTGCCAGCATCATGCCCAGCCCCTCAGAGGCAGCACCAGGCTGCCAGCATCATGCCCAGCCCCTCAGAGGCAGCACCAGGCTGCCAGCATCATGCCCAGCCCCTCAGAGGCAGCACCAGGCTGCCAGCATCATGCCCAGCCCCTCAGAGGCAGCACCAGGCTGCCAGCATCATGCTCAGCCCCTCAGAGGCAGCACCAGGCTGCCAGCATCATGCCCAGCCCCTCAGAGGCAGCACCAGGCTGCCAGCATCATGGCCAGCCCCTCAGAGGCAGCACCAGGCTGCCAGCATCATGACCAGCCCCTCAGAGGCAGCACCAGGCTGCCAGCATCATGCCCAGCCCCTCAGAGGCAGCACCAGGCTGCCAGCATCATGCCCAGCCCCTCAGAGGCAGCACCAGGCTGCCAGCATCATGCCCAGCCCCTCAGAGGCAGCACCAGGCTGCCAGCATCATGCCCAGCCCCTCAGAGGCAGCACCAGGCTGCCAGCATCATGCCCAGCCCCTCAGAGGCAGCACCAGGCTGCCAGCATCATGCCCAGCCCCTCAGAGGCAGCACCAGGCTGCCAGCATCATGCCCAGCCCCTCAGAGGCAGCCTCATGCTGCCAGCATCATGCCCAGCCCCTCAGAGGCAGCCTCATGCTGCCAGCATCATGCCCAGCCCCTCAGAGGCAGCCTCATGCTGCCAGCATCATGCCCAGCCCCTCAGAGGCAGCCTCATGCTGCCAGCATCATGCCCAGCCCCTCAGAGGCAGCCTCATGCTGCCATCATCATGCCCAGCCCCTCAGAGGCAGCCTCATGCTGCCAGCATCATGCCCAGCCCCTCAGAGGCAGCCTCATGCTGCCAGCATCATGCCCAGCCCCTCAGAGGCAGCCTCATGCTGCCAGCATCATGCCCAGCCCCTCAGAGGCAGCACCAGGCTGCCAGCATCATGCCCAGCCCCTCAGAGGCAGCACCAGGCTGCCAGCATCATGCCCAGCCCCTCAGAGGCAGCACAAGGCTGCCAGCATCATGCCCAGCCCCTCAGAGGCAGCACCAGGCTGCCAGCATCATGCCCAGCCCCTCAGAGGCAGCACCAGGCTGCCAGCATCATGCACAGCCCCTCAGAGGCAGCCTCATGCTGCCAGCATCATGCCCAGCCCCTCAGAGGCAGCCTCATGCTGCCAGCATCATGCCCAGCCCCTCAGAGGCAGCACCAGGCTGCCAGCATCATGCCCAGCCCCTCAGAGGCAGCACCAGGCTGCCAGCATCATGCCCAGCCCCTCAGAGGCAGCACAAGGCTGCCAGCATCATGCCCAGCCCCTCAGAGGCAGCACCAGGCTGCCAGCATCATGCCCAGCCCCTCAGAGGCAGCACCAGGCTGCCAGCATCATGCCCAGCCCCTCAGAGGCAGCACCAGGCTGCCAGCATCATGCCCAGCCCCTCAGAGGCAGCCTCAGGCTGCCAGCATCATGCCCAGCCCCTCAGAGGCAGCCTCAGGCTGCCAGCATCATGCCCAGCCCCTCAGAGGCAGCCTCATGCTGCCAGCATCATGCCCAGCCCCTCAGAGGCAGCCTCAGGCTGCCAGCATCATGCCCAGCCCCTCAGAGGCAGCCTCATGCTGCCAGCATCATGCCCAGCCCCTCAGAGGCAGCACCAGGCTGCCAGCATCATGCCCAGCCCCTCAGAGGCAGCACCAGGCTGCCAGCATCATGCCCAGCCCCTCAGAGGCAGCACCAGGCTGCCAGCATCATGCCCAGCCCCTCAGAGGCAGCACCAGGCTGTCAGCCCCTCAGAGCCACCCTCATGCTGCCAGCATCATGCCCAGCCCCTCAGAGGCAGCCTCAGGCTGCCAGCATCATGCCCAGCCCCTCAGAGGCAGCCTCAGGCTGCCAGCATCATGCCCAGCCCCTCAGAGGCAGCCTCATGCTGCCAGCATCATGCCCAGCCCCTCAGAGGCAGCCTCATGCTGCCAGCATCATGCCCAGCCCCTCAGAGGCAGCCTCATGCTGACAGCATCATGCCCAGCCCCTCAGAGGCAGCCTCATGCTGCCAGCATCATGCCCAGCCCCTCAGAGGCAGCCTCATGCTGCCAGCATCATGCCCAGCCCCTCAGAGGCAGCCTCATGCTGCCAGCATCATGCCCAGCCCCTCAGAGGCAGCCTCATGCTGCCAGCATCATGCCCAGCCCCTCAGAGGCAGCCTCATGCTGCCAGCATCATGCCCAGCCCCTCAGAGGCAGCCTCATGCTGCCAGCATCATGCCCAGCCCCTCAGAGGCAGCACCAGGCTGCCAGCATCATGCCCAGCCCCTCAGAGGCAGCACCAGGCTGCCAGCATCATGCCCAGCCCCTCAGAGGCAGCACCAGGCTGCCAGCATCATGCCCAGCCCCTCAGAGGCAGCACCAGGCTGCCAGCATCATGCCCAGCCCCTCAGAGGCAGCACCAGGCTGCCAGCATCATGCCCAGCCCCTCAGAGGCAGCACCAGGCTGCCAGCCCCTCAGAGCCAGCCTCATGCTGCCAGCATCATGCCCAGCCCCTCAGAGGCAGCACCAGGCTGCCAGCATCATGCCCAGCCCCTCAGAGGCAGCACCAGGCTGCCAGCATCATGCCCAGCCCCTCAGAGGCAGCACCAGGCTGCCAGCATCATGCCCAGCCCCTCAGAGGCAGCACCAGGCTGCCAGCCCCTCAGAGCCAGCCTCATGCTGCCAGCATCATGCCCAGCCCCTCAGAGGCAGCCTCATGCTGCCAGCATCATGCCCAGCCCCTCAGAGGCAGCCTCATGCTGCCAGCATCATGCCCAGCCCCTCAGAGGCAGCCTCATGCTGCCAGCATCATGCCCAGCCCCTCAGAGGCAGCCTCATGCTGCCAGCATCATGCCCAGCCCCTCAGAGGCAGCCTCATGCTGCCAGCATCATGCCCAGCCCCTCAGAGGCAGCCTCATGCTGCCAGCATCATGCCCAGCCCCTCAGAGGCAGCCTCATGCTGCCAGCATCATGCCCAGCCCCTCAGAGGCAGCACCAGGCTGCCAGCATCATGCCCAGCCCCTCAGAGGCAGCCTCATGCTGCCAGCATCATGCCCAGCCCCTCAGAGGCAGCCTCATGCTGCCAGCATCATGCCCAGCCCCTCAGAGGCAGCCTCATGCTGCCAGCATCATGCCCAGCCCCTCAGAGGCAGCCTCATGCTGCCAGCATCATGCCCAGCCCCTCAGAGGCAGCCTCATGCTGCCAGCATCATGCCCAGCCCCTCAGAGGCAGCACCAGGCTGCCAGCATCATGCCCAGCCCCTCAGAGGCAGCACCAGGCTGCCAGCATCATGCCCAGCCCCTCAGAGGCAGCACCAGGCTGCCAGCATCATGCCCAGCCCCTCAGAGGCAGCACCAGGCTGCCAGCATCATGCCCAGCCCCTCAGAGGCAGCACCAGGCTGCCAGCATCATGCCCAGCCCCTCAGAGGCAGCACCAGGCTGCCAGCATCATGCCCAGCCCCTCAGAGGCAGCACCAGGCTGCCAGCATCATGCCCAGCCCCTCAGAGGCAGCACCAGGCTGCCAGCATCATGCCCAGCCCCTCAGAGGCAGCACCAGGCTGCCAGCATCATGCCCAGCCCCTCAGAGGCAGCACCAGGCTGCCAGCATCATGCCCAGCCCCTCAGAGGCAGCACCAGGCTGCCAGCATCATGCCCAGCCCCTCAGAGGCAGCACCAGGCTGCCAGCATCATGCCCAGCCCCTCAGAGGCAGCACCAGGCTGCTAGCATCATGCCCAGCCCCTCAGAGGCAGCACCAGGCTGCCAGCATCATGCCCAGCCCCTCAGAGGCAGCACCAGGCTGCCAGCATCATGCCCAGCCCCTCAGAGGCAGCACCAGGCTGCCAGCATCATGCCCAGCCCCTCAGAGGCAGCCTCATGCTGCCAGCATCATGCCCAGCCCCTCAGAGGCAGCCTCATGCTGCCAGCATCATGCCCAGCCCCTCAGAGGCAGCCTCATGCTGCCAGCATCATGCCCAGCCCCTCAGAGGCAGCCTCATGCTGCCAGCATCATGCCCAGCCCCTCAGAGGCAGCCTCATGCTGCCAGCATCATGCCCAGCCCCTCAGAGGCAGCCTCATGCTGCCAGCATCATGCCCAGCCCCTCAGAGGCAGCCTCAGGCTGCCAGCATCATGCCCAGCCCCTCAGAGGCAGCACCAGGCTGCCAGCATCATGCCCAGCCCCTCAGAGGCAGCACCAGGCTGCCAGCATCATGCCCAGCCCCTCAGAGGCAGCACCAGGCTGCCAGCATCATGCCCAGCCCCTCAGAGGCAGCACCAGGCTGCCAGCATCATGCCCAGCCCCTCAGAGGCAGCACCAGGCTGCCAGCATCATGCCCAGCCCCTCAGAGGCAGCACCAGGCTGCCAGCATCATGCCCAGCCCCTCAGAGGCAGCACCAGGCTGCCAGCATCATGCCCAGCCCCTCAGAGGCAGCACCAGGCTGCCAGCATCATGCCCAGCCCCTCAGAGGCAGCACCAGGCTGCCAGCATCATGCCCAGCCCCTCAGAGGCAGCACCAGGCTGCCAGCATCATGCCCAGCCCCTCAGAGGCAGCACCAGGCTGCCAGCATCATGCCCAGCCCCTCAGAGGCAGCACCAGGCTGCCAGCATCATGCCCAGCCCCTCAGAGGCAGCACCAGGCTGCCAGCATCATGCCCAGCCCCTCAGAGGCAGCACCAGGCTGCCAGCATCATGCCCAGCCCCTCAGAGGCAGCACCAGGCTGCCAGCATCATGCCCAGCCCCTCAGAGGCAGCACCAGGCTGCCAGCATCATGCCCAGCCCCTCAGAGGCAGCACCAGGCTGCCAGCATCATGCCCAGCCCCTCAGAGGCAGCACCAGGCTGCCAGCATCATGCCCAGCCCCTCAGAGGCAGCACCAGGCTGCCAGCATCATGCCCAGCCCCTCAGAGGCAGCACCAGGCTGCCAGCATCATGCCCAGCCCCTCAGAGGCAGCACCAGGCTGCCAGCATCATGCCCAGCCCCTCAGAGGCAGCACCAGGCTGCCAGCATCATGCCCAGCCCCTCAGAGGCAGCACCAGGCTGCCAGCATCATGCCCAGCCCCTCAGAGGCAGCACCAGGCTGCCAGCCCCTCAGAGCCAGCCTCATGCTGCCAGCATCATGCCCAGCCCCTCAGAGGCAGCCTCATGCTGCCAGCATCATGCCGCCCAGCCCCTCAGAGGCAGCCTCATGCTGCCAGCATCATGCCGCCCAGCCCCTCAGAGGCAGCCTCATGCTGCCAGCATCATGCCCAGCCCCTCAGAGGCAGCCTCATGCTGCCAGCATCATGCCCAGCCCCTCAGAGGCAGCCTCATGCTGCCAGCATCATGCCCAGCCCCTCAGAGGCAGCCTCATGCTGCCAGCATCATGCCCAGCCCCTCAGAGGCAGCCTCATGCTGCCAGCATCATGCCCAGCCCCTCAGAGGCAGCCTCAGGCTGCCAGCATCATGCCCAGCCCCTCAGAGGCAACACCAGGCTGCCAGCATCATGCCCAGCCCCTCAGAGGCAGCACCAGGCTGCCAGCATCATGCCCAGCCCCTCAGAGGCAGCACCAGGCTGCCAGCATCATGCCCAGCCCCTCAGAGGCAGCACCAGGCTGCCAGCATCATGCCCAGCCCCTCAGAGGCAGCACCAGGCTGCCAGCATCATGCCCAGCCCCTCAGAGGCAGCACCAGGCTGCCAGCATCATGCCCAGCCCCTCAGAGGCAGCACCAGGCTGCCAGCATCATGCCCAGCCCCTCAGAGGCAGCACCAGGCTGCCAGCCCCTCAGAGCCAGCCTCAGGCTGCCAGCATCATGCCCAGCCCCTCAGAGGCAGCCTCAGGCTGCCAGCATCATGCCCAGCCCCTCAGAGGCAGCCTCATGCTGCCAGCATCATGCCCAGCCCCTCAGAGGCAGCCTCTTTTTGCCAGCATCATGCCCAGCCCCTCAGAGGCAGCCTCATGCTGCCAGCATCATGCCCAGCCCCTCAGAGGCAGCCTCATGCTGCCAGCATCATGCCCAGACCCTCAGAGGCAGCCTCATGCTGCCAGCATCATGCCCAGCCCCTCAGAGGCAGCCTCATGCTGTCAGCATCATGCCCAGCCCCTCAGAGGCAGCACCAGGCTGCCAGCATCATGCCCAGCCCCTCAGAGGCAGCACCAGGCTGCCAGCATCATGCCCAGTCCCTCAGAGGCAGCACCAGGCTGCCAGCATCATGCCCAGCCCCTCAGAGGCAGCACCAGGCTGCCAGCATCATGCCCAGCCCCTCAGAGGCAGCACCAGGCTGCCAGCATCATGCCCAGCCCCTCAGAGGCAGCACCAGGCTGCCAGCATCATGCCCAGCCCCTCAGAGGCAGCCTCATGCTGCCAGCATCATGCCCAGCCCCTCAGAGGCAGCCTCATGCTGCCAGCATCATGCCCAGCCCCTCAGAGGCAGCACCAGGCTGCCAGCATCATGCCCAGCCCCTCAGAGGCAGCACCAGGCTGCCAGCATCATGCCCAGCCCCTCAGAGGCAGCACCAGGCTGCCAGCATCATGGCCAGCCCCTCAGAGGCAGCCTCATGCTGCCAGCATCATGCCCAGCCCCTCAGAGGCAGCCTCATGCTGCCAGCATCATGCCCAGCCCCTCAGAGGCAGCACCAGGCTGCCAGCATCATGGCCAGCCCCTCAGAGGCAGCACCAGGCTGCCAGCATCATGCCCAGCCCCTCAGAGGCAGCACCAGGCTGCCAGCATCATGCCCAGCCCCTCAGAGGCAGCACAAGGCTGCCAGCATCATGCCCAGCCCCTCAGAGGCAGCACCAGGCTGCCAGCACCATGCCCAGCCCCTCAGAGGCAGCACCAGGCTGCCAGCATCATGCCCAGCCCCTCAGAGGCAGCCTCATGCTGCCAGCATCATGCCCAGCCCCTCAGAGGCAGCCTCATGCTGCCAGCATCATGCCCAGCCCCTCAGAGGCAGCACCAGGCTGCCAGCATCATGCCCAGCCCCTCAGAGGCAGCACCAGGCTGCCAGCATCATGCCCAGCCCCTCAGAGGCAGCACAAGGCTGCCAGCATCATGCCCAGCCCCTCAGAGGCAGCACCAGGCTGCCAGCATCATGCCCAGCCCCTCAGAGGCAGCACCAGGCTGCCAGCATCATGCCCAGCCCCTCAGAGGCAGCACCAGGCTGCCAGCATCATGCCCAGCCCCTCAGAGGCAGCCTCAGGCTGCCAGCATCATGCCCAGCCCCTCAGAGGCAGCCTCAGGCTGCCAGCATCATGCCCAGCCCCTCAGAGGCAGCCTCAGGCTGCCAGCATCATGCCCAGCCCCTCAGAGGCAGCCTCAGGCTGCCAGCATCATGCCCAGCCCCTCAGAGGCAGCCTCATGCTGCCAGCATCATGCCCAGCCCCTCAGAGGCAGCACCAGGCTGCCAGCATCATGCCCAGCCCCTCAGAGGCAGCACCAGGCTGCCAGCATCATGCCCAGCCCCTCAGAGGCAGCACCAGGCTGCCAGCATCATGCCCAGCCCCTCAGAGGCAGCACCAGGCTGTCAGCCCCTCAGAGCCACCCTCATGCTGCCAGCATCATGCCCAGCCCCTCAGAGGCAGCCTCAGGCTGCCAGCATCATGCCCAGCCCCTCAGAGGCAGCCTCAGGCTGCCAGCATCATGCCCAGCCCCTCAGAGGCAGCCTCATGCTGCCAGCATCATGCCCAGCCCCTCAGAGGCAGCCTCATGCTGCCAGCATCATGCCCAGCCCCTCAGAGGCAGCCTCATGCTGCCAGCATCATGCCCAGCCCCTCAGAGGCAGCCTCATGCTGCCAGCATCATGCCCAGCCCCTCAGAGGCAGCCTCATGCTGCCAGCATCATGCCCAGCCCCTCAGAGGCAGCCTCATGCTGCCAGCATCATGCCCAGCCCCTCAGAGGCAGCCTCATGCTGCCAGCATCATGCCCAGCCCCTCAGAGGCAGCCTCATGCTGCCAGCATCATGCCCAGCCCCTCAGAGGCAGCACCAGGCTGCCAGCATCATGCCCAGCCCCTCAGAGGCAGCACCAGGCTGCCAGCATCATGCCCAGCCCCTCAGAGGCAGCACCAGGCTGCCAGCATCATGCCCAGCCCCTCAGAGGCAGCACCAGGCTGCCAGCATCATGCCCAGCCCCTCAGAGGCAGCACCAGGCTGCCAGCATCATGCCCAGCCCCTCAGAGGCAGCACCAGGCTGCCAGCATCATGCCCAGCCCCTCAGAGGCAGCACCAGGCTGCCAGCATCATGCCCAGCCCCTCAGAGGCAGCACCAGGCTGCCAGCATCATGCCCAGCCCCTCAGAGGCAGCACCAGGCTGCCAGCATCATGCCCAGCCCCTCAGAGGCAGCCTCATGCTGCCAGCATCATGCCCAGCCCCTCAGAGGCAGCCTCATGCTGCCAGCATCATGCCCAGCCCCTCAGAGGCAGCCTCATGCTGCCAGCATCATGCCCAGCCCCTCAGAGGCAGCCTCATGCTGCCAGCATCATGCCCAGCCCCTCAGAGGCAGCCTCATGCTGCCATCATCATGCCCAGCCCCTCAGAGGCAGCCTCATGCTGCCAGCATCATGCCCAGCCCCTCAGAGGCAGCCTCATGCTGCCAGCATCATGCCCAGCCCCTCAGAGGCAGCCTCATGCTGCCAGCATCATGCCCAGCCCCTCAGAGGCAGCACCAGGCTGCCAGCATCATGCCCAGCCCCTCAGAGGCAGCACCAGGCTGCCAGCATCATGCCCAGCCCCTCAGAGGCAGCACAAGGCTGCCAGCATCATGCCCAGCCCCTCAGAGGCAGCACCAGGCTGCCAGCATCATGCCCAGCCCCTCAGAGGCAGCACCAGGCTGCCAGCATCATGCACAGCCCCTCAGAGGCAGCCTCATGCTGCCAGCATCATGCCCAGCCCCTCAGAGGCAGCCTCATGCTGCCAGCATCATGCCCAGCCCCTCAGAGGCAGCACCAGGCTGCCAGCATCATGCCCAGCCCCTCAGAGGCAGCACCAGGCTGCCAGCATCATGCCCAGCCCCTCAGAGGCAGCACAAGGCTGCCAGCATCATGCCCAGCCCCTCAGAGGCAGCACCAGGCTGCCAGCATCATGCCCAGCCCCTCAGAGGCAGCACCAGGCTGCCAGCATCATGCCCAGCCCCTCAGAGGCAGCACCAGGCTGCCAGCATCATGCCCAGCCCCTCAGAGGCAGCCTCAGGCTGCCAGCATCATGCCCAGCCCCTCAGAGGCAGCCTCAGGCTGCCAGCATCATGCCCAGCCCCTCAGAGGCAGCCTCATGCTGCCAGCATCATGCCCAGCCCCTCAGAGGCAGCCTCAGGCTGCCAGCATCATGCCCAGCCCCTCAGAGGCAGCCTCATGCTGCCAGCATCATGCCCAGCCCCTCAGAGGCAGCACCAGGCTGCCAGCATCATGCCCAGCCCCTCAGAGGCAGCACCAGGCTGCCAGCATCATGCCCAGCCCCTCAGAGGCAGCACCAGGCTGCCAGCATCATGCCCAGCCCCTCAGAGGCAGCACCAGGCTGTCAGCCCCTCAGAGCCACCCTCATGCTGCCAGCATCATGCCCAGCCCCTCAGAGGCAGCCTCAGGCTGCCAGCATCATGCCCAGCCCCTCAGAGGCAGCCTCAGGCTGCCAGCATCATGCCCAGCCCCTCAGAGGCAGCCTCATGCTGCCAGCATCATGCCCAGCCCCTCAGAGGCAGCCTCATGCTGACAGCATCATGCCCAGCCCCTCAGAGGCAGCCTCATGCTGCCAGCATCATGCCCAGCCCCTCAGAGGCAGCCTCATGCTGCCAGCATCATGCCCAGCCCCTCAGAGGCAGCCTCATGCTGCCAGCATCATGCCCAGCCCCTCAGAGGCAGCCTCATGCTGCCAGCATCATGCCCAGCCCCTCAGAGGCAGCCTCATGCTGCCAGCATCATGCCCAGCCCCTCAGAGGCAGCCTCATGCTGCCAGCATCATGCCCAGCCCCTCAGAGGCAGCACCAGGCTGCCAGCATCATGCCCAGCCCCTCAGAGGCAGCACCAGGCTGCCAGCATCATGCCCAGCCCCTCAGAGGCAGCACCAGGCTGCCAGCATCATGCCCAGCCCCTCAGAGGCAGCACCAGGCTGCCAGCATCATGCCCAGCCCCTCAGAGGCAGCACCAGGCTGCCAGCATCATGCCCAGCCCCTCAGAGGCAGCACCAGGCTGCCAGCCCCTCAGAGCCAGCCTCATGCTGCCAGCATCATGCCCAGCCCCTCAGAGGCAGCACCAGGCTGCCAGCATCATGCCCAGCCCCTCAGAGGCAGCACCAGGCTGCCAGCATCATGCCCAGCCCCTCAGAGGCAGCACCAGGCTGCCAGCATCATGCCCAGCCCCTCAGAGGCAGCACCAGGCTGCCAGCCCCTCAGAGCCAGCCTCATGCTGCCAGCATCATGCCCAGCCCCTCAGAGGCAGCCTCATGCTGCCAGCATCATGCCCAGCCCCTCAGAGGCAGCCTCATGCTGCCAGCATCATGCCCAGCCCCTCAGAGGCAGCCTCATGCTGCCAGCATCATGCCCAGCCCCTCAGAGGCAGCCTCATGCTGCCAGCATCATGCCCAGCCCCTCAGAGGCAGCCTCATGCTGCCAGCATCATGCCCAGCCCCTCAGAGGCAGCCTCATGCTGCCAGCATCATGCCCAGCCCCTCAGAGGCAGCCTCATGCTGCCAGCATCATGCCCAGCCCCTCAGAGGCAGCACCAGGCTGCCAGCATCATGCCCAGCCCCTCAGAGGCAGCCTCATGCTGCCAGCATCATGCCCAGCCCCTCAGAGGCAGCCTCATGCTGCCAGCATCATGCCCAGCCCCTCAGAGGCAGCCTCATGCTGCCAGCATCATGCCCAGCCCCTCAGAGGCAGCCTCATGCTGCCAGCATCATGCCCAGCCCCTCAGAGGCAGCCTCATGCTGCCAGCATCATGCCCAGCCCCTCAGAGGCAGCACCAGGCTGCCAGCATCATGCCCAGCCCCTCAGAGGCAGCACCAGGCTGCCAGCATCATGCCCAGCCCCTCAGAGGCAGCACCAGGCTGCCAGCATCATGCCCAGCCCCTCAGAGGCAGCACCAGGCTGCCAGCATCATGCCCAGCCCCTCAGAGGCAGCACCAGGCTGCCAGCATCATGCCCAGCCCCTCAGAGGCAGCACCAGGCTGCCAGCATCATGCCCAGCCCCTCAGAGGCAGCACCAGGCTGCCAGCATCATGCCCAGCCCCTCAGAGGCAGCACCAGGCTGCCAGCATCATGCCCAGCCCCTCAGAGGCAGCACCAGGCTGCCAGCATCATGCCCAGCCCCTCAGAGGCAGCACCAGGCTGCCAGCATCATGCCCAGCCCCTCAGAGGCAGCACCAGGCTGCCAGCATCATGCCCAGCCCCTCAGAGGCAGCACCAGGCTGCCAGCATCATGCCCAGCCCCTCAGAGGCAGCACAAGGCTGCCAGCATCATGCCCAGCCCCTCAGAGGCAGCACCAGGCTGCCAGCATCATGCCCAGCCCCTCAGAGGCAGCACCAGGCTGCCAGCATCATGCACAGCCCCTCAGAGGCAGCCTCATGCTGCCAGCATCATGCCCAGCCCCTCAGAGGCAGCCTCATGCTGCCAGCATCATGCCCAGCCCCTCAGAGGCAGCACCAGGCTGCCAGCATCATGCCCAGCCCCTCAGAGGCAGCACCAGGCTGCCAGCATCATGCCCAGCCCCTCAGAGGCAGCACAAGGCTGCCAGCATCATGCCCAGCCCCTCAGAGGCAGCACCAGGCTGCCAGCATCATGCCCAGCCCCTCAGAGGCAGCACCAGGCTGCCAGCATCATGCCCAGCCCCTCAGAGGCAGCACCAGGCTGCCAGCATCATGCCCAGCCCCTCAGAGGCAGCCTCAGGCTGCCAGCATCATGCCCAGCCCCTCAGAGGCAGCCTCAGGCTGCCAGCATCATGCCCAGCCCCTCAGAGGCAGCCTCATGCTGCCAGCATCATGCCCAGCCCCTCAGAGGCAGCCTCAGGCTGCCAGCATCATGCCCAGCCCCTCAGAGGCAGCCTCATGCTGCCAGCATCATGCCCAGCCCCTCAGAGGCAGCACCAGGCTGCCAGCATCATGCCCAGCCCCTCAGAGGCAGCACCAGGCTGCCAGCATCATGCCCAGCCCCTCAGAGGCAGCACCAGGCTGCCAGCATCATGCCCAGCCCCTCAGAGGCAGCACCAGGCTGTCAGCCCCTCAGAGCCACCCTCATGCTGCCAGCATCATGCCCAGCCCCTCAGAGGCAGCCTCAGGCTGCCAGCATCATGCCCAGCCCCTCAGAGGCAGCCTCAGGCTGCCAGCATCATGCCCAGCCCCTCAGAGGCAGCCTCATGCTGCCAGCATCATGCCCAGCCCCTCAGAGGCAGCCTCATGCTGCCAGCATCATGCCCAGCCCCTCAGAGGCAGCCTCATGCTGACAGCATCATGCCCAGCCCCTCAGAGGCAGCCTCATGCTGCCAGCATCATGCCCAGCCCCTCAGAGGCAGCCTCATGCTGCCAGCATCATGCCCAGCCCCTCAGAGGCAGCCTCATGCTGCCAGCATCATGCCCAGCCCCTCAGAGGCAGCCTCATGCTGCCAGCATCATGCCCAGCCCCTCAGAGGCAGCCTCATGCTGCCAGCATCATGCCCAGCCCCTCAGAGGCAGCACCAGGCTGCCAGCATCATGCCCAGCCCCTCAGAGGCAGCACCAGGCTGCCAGCATCATGCCCAGCCCCTCAGAGGCAGCACCAGGCTGCCAGCATCATGCCCAGCCCCTCAGAGGCAGCACCAGGCTGCCAGCATCATGCCCAGCCCCTCAGAGGCAGCACCAGGCTGCCAGCATCATGCCCAGCCCCTCAGAGGCAGCACCAGGCTGCCAGCCCCTCAGAGCCAGCCTCATGCTGCCAGCATCATGCCCAGCCCCTCAGAGGCAGCACCAGGCTGCCAGCATCATGCCCAGCCCCTCAGAGGCAGCACCAGGCTGCCAGCATCATGCCCAGCCCCTCAGAGGCAGCACCAGGCTGCCAGCATCATGCCCAGCCCCTCAGAGGCAGCACCAGGCTGCCAGCCCCTCAGAGCCAGCCTCATGCTGCCAGCATCATGCCCAGCCCCTCAGAGGCAGCCTCATGCTGCCAGCATCATGCCCAGCCCCTCAGAGGCAGCCTCATGCTGCCAGCATCATGCCCAGCCCCTCAGAGGCAGCCTCATGCTGCCAGCATCATGCCCAGCCCCTCAGAGGCAGCCTCATGCTGCCAGCATCATGCCCAGCCCCTCAGAGGCAGCCTCATGCTGCCAGCATCATGCCCAGCCCCTCAGAGGCAGCCTCATGCTGCCAGCATCATGCCCAGCCCCTCAGAGGCAGCCTCATGCTGCCAGCATCATGCCCAGCCCCTCAGAGGCAGCACCAGGCTGCCAGCATCATGCCCAGCCCCTCAGAGGCAGCCTCATGCTGCCAGCATCATGCCCAGCCCCTCAGAGGCAGCCTCATGCTGCCAGCATCATGCCCAGCCCCTCAGAGGCAGCCTCATGCTGCCAGCATCATGCCCAGCCCCTCAGAGGCAGCCTCATGCTGCCAGCATCATGCCCAGCCCCTCAGAGGCAGCCTCATGCTGCCAGCATCATGCCCAGCCCCTCAGAGGCAGCACCAGGCTGCCAGCATCATGCCCAGCCCCTCAGAGGCAGCACCAGGCTGCCAGCATCATGCCCAGCCCCTCAGAGGCAGCACCAGGCTGCCAGCATCATGCCCAGCCCCTCAGAGGCAGCACCAGGCTGCCAGCATCATGCCCAGCCCCTCAGAGGCAGCACCAGGCTGCCAGCATCATGCCCAGCCCCTCAGAGGCAGCACCAGGCTGCCAGCATCATGCCCAGCCCCTCAGAGGCAGCACCAGGCTGCCAGCATCATGCCCAGCCCCTCAGAGGCAGCACCAGGCTGCCAGCATCATGCCCAGCCCCTCAGAGGCAGCACCAGGCTGCCAGCATCATGCCCAGCCCCTCAGAGGCAGCACCAGGCTGCCAGCATCATGCCCAGCCCCTCAGAGGCAGCACCAGGCTGCCAGCATCATGCCCAGCCCCTCAGAGGCAGCACCAGGCTGCCAGCATCATGCCCAGCCCCTCAGAGGCAGCACCAGGCTGCTAGCATCATGCCCAGCCCCTCAGAGGCAGCACCAGGCTGCCAGCATCATGCCCAGCCCCTCAGAGGCAGCACCAGGCTGCCAGCATCATGCCCAGCCCCTCAGAGGCAGCACCAGGCTGCCAGCATCATGCCCAGCCCCTCAGAGGCAGCCTCATGCTGCCAGCATCATGCCCAGCCCCTCAGAGGCAGCCTCATGCTGCCAGCATCATGCCCAGCCCCTCAGAGGCAGCCTCATGCTGCCAGCATCATGCCCAGCCCCTCAGAGGCAGCCTCATGCTGCCAGCATCATGCCCAGCCCCTCAGAGGCAGCCTCATGCTGCCAGCATCATGCCCAGCCCCTCAGAGGCAGCCTCATGCTGCCAGCATCATGCCCAGCCCCTCAGAGGCAGCCTCAGGCTGCCAGCATCATGCCCAGCCCCTCAGAGGCAGCACCAGGCTGCCAGCATCATGCCCAGCCCCTCAGAGGCAGCACCAGGCTGCCAGCATCATGCCCAGCCCCTCAGAGGCAGCACCAGGCTGCCAGCATCATGCCCAGCCCCTCAGAGGCAGCACCAGGCTGCCAGCATCATGCCCAGCCCCTCAGAGGCAGCACCAGGCTGCCAGCATCATGCCCAGCCCCTCAGAGGCAGCACCAGGCTGCCAGCATCATGCCCAGCCCCTCAGAGGCAGCACCAGGCTGCCAGCATCATGCCCAGCCCCTCAGAGGCAGCACCAGGCTGCCAGCATCATGCCCAGCCCCTCAGAGGCAGCACCAGGCTGCCAGCATCATGCCCAGCCCCTCAGAGGCAGCACCAGGCTGCCAGCATCATGCCCAGCCCCTCAGAGGCAGCACCAGGCTGCCAGCATCATGCCCAGCCCCTCAGAGGCAGCACCAGGCTGCCAGCATCATGCCCAGCCCCTCAGAGGCAGCACCAGGCTGCCAGCATCATGCCCAGCCCCTCAGAGGCAGCACCAGGCTGCCAGCATCATGCCCAGCCCCTCAGAGGCAGCACCAGGCTGCCAGCATCATGCCCAGCCCCTCAGAGGCAGCACCAGGCTGCCAGCATCATGCCCAGCCCCTCAGAGGCAGCACCAGGCTGCCAGCATCATGCCCAGCCCCTCAGAGGCAGCACCAGGCTGCCAGCATCATGCCCAGCCCCTCAGAGGCAGCACCAGGCTGCCAGCATCATGCCCAGCCCCTCAGAGGCAGCACCAGGCTGCCAGCATCATGCCCAGCCCCTCAGAGGCAGCACCAGGCTGCCAGCATCATGCCCAGCCCCTCAGAGGCAGCACCAGGCTGCCAGCATCATGCCCAGCCCCTCAGAGGCAGCACCAGGCTGCCAGCATCATGCCCAGCCCCTCAGAGGCAGCACCAGGCTGCCAGCCCCTCAGAGCCAGCCTCATGCTGCCAGCATCATGCCCAGCCCCTCAGAGGCAGCCTCATGCTGCCAGCATCATGCCGCCCAGCCCCTCAGAGGCAGCCTCATGCTGCCAGCATCATGCCGCCCAGCCCCTCAGAGGCAGCCTCATGCTGCCAGCATCATGCCCAGCCCCTCAGAGGCAGCCTCATGCTGCCAGCATCATGCCCAGCCCCTCAGAGGCAGCCTCATGCTGCCAGCATCATGCCCAGCCCCTCAGAGGCAGCCTCATGCTGCCAGCATCATGCCCAGCCCCTCAGAGGCAGCCTCAGGCTGCCAGCATCATGCCCAGCCCCTCAGAGGCAACACCAGGCTGCCAGCATCATGCCCAGCCCCTCAGAGGCAGCACCAGGCTGCCAGCATCATGCCCAGCCCCTCAGAGGCAGCACCAGGCTGCCAGCATCATGCCCAGCCCCTCAGAGGCAGCACCAGGCTGCCAGCATCATGCCCAGCCCCTCAGAGGCAGCACCAGGCTGCCAGCATCATGCCCAGCCCCTCAGAGGCAGCACCAGGCTGCCAGCATCATGCCCAGCCCCTCAGAGGCAGCACCAGGCTGCCAGCATCATGCCCAGCCCCTCAGAGGCAGCACCAGGCTGCCAGCCCCTCAGAGCCAGCCTCAGGCTGCCAGCATCATGCCCAGCCCCTCAGAGGCAGCCTCAGGCTGCCAGCATCATGCCCAGCCCCTCAGAGGCAGCCTCATGCTGCCAGCATCATGCCCAGCCCCTCAGAGGCAGCCTCTTTTTGCCAGCATCATGCCCAGCCCCTCAGAGGCAGCCTCATGCTGCCAGCATCATGCCCAGCCCCTCAGAGGCAGCCTCATGCTGCCAGCATCATGCCCAGACCCTCAGAGGCAGCCTCATGCTGCCAGCATCATGCCCAGCCCCTCAGAGGCAGCCTCATGCTGTCAGCATCATGCCCAGCCCCTCAGAGGCAGCACCAGGCTGCCAGCATCATGCCCAGCCCCTCAGAGGCAGCACCAGGCTGCCAGCATCATGCCCAGTCCCTCAGAGGCAGCACCAGGCTGCCAGCATCATGCCCAGCCCCTCAGAGGCAGCACCAGGCTGCCAGCATCATGCCCAGCCCCTCAGAGGCAGCACCAGGCTGCCAGCATCATGCCCAGCCCCTCAGAGGCAGCACCAGGCTGCCAGCATCATGCCCAGCCCCTCAGAGGCAGCCTCATGCTGCCAGCATCATGCCCAGCCCCTCAGAGGCAGCCTCATGCTGCCAGCATCATGCCCAGCCCCTCAGAGGCAGCACCAGGCTGCCAGCATCATGCCCAGCCCCTCAGAGGCAGCACCAGGCTGCCAGCATCATGCCCAGCCCCTCAGAGGCAGCACCAGGCTGCCAGCATCATGGCCAGCCCCTCAGAGGCAGCCTCATGCTGCCAGCATCATGCCCAGCCCCTCAGAGGCAGCCTCATGCTGCCAGCATCATGCCCAGCCCCTCAGAGGCAGCACCAGGCTGCCAGCATCATGGCCAGCCCCTCAGAGGCAGCACCAGGCTGCCAGCATCATGCCCAGCCCCTCAGAGGCAGCACCAGGCTGCCAGCATCATGCCCAGCCCCTCAGAGGCAGCACAAGGCTGCCAGCATCATGCCCAGCCCCTCAGAGGCAGCACCAGGCTGCCAGCACCATGCCCAGCCCCTCAGAGGCAGCACCAGGCTGCCAGCATCATGCCCAGCCCCTCAGAGGCAGCCTCATGCTGCCAGCATCATGCCCAGCCCCTCAGAGGCAGCCTCATGCTGCCAGCATCATGCCCAGCCCCTCAGAGGCAGCACCAGGCTGCCAGCATCATGCCCAGCCCCTCAGAGGCAGCACCAGGCTGCCAGCATCATGCCCAGCCCCTCAGAGGCAGCACAAGGCTGCCAGCATCATGCCCAGCCCCTCAGAGGCAGCACCAGGCTGCCAGCATCATGCCCAGCCCCTCAGAGGCAGCACCAGGCTGCCAGCATCATGCCCAGCCCCTCAGAGGCAGCACCAGGCTGCCAGCATCATGCCCAGCCCCTCAGAGGCAGCCTCAGGCTGCCAGCATCATGCCCAGCCCCTCAGAGGCAGCCTCAGGCTGCCAGCATCATGCCCAGCCCCTCAGAGGCAGCCTCATGCTGCCAGCATCATGCCCAGCCCCTCAGAGGCAGCCTCAGGCTGCCAGCATCATGCCCAGCCCCTCAGAGGCAGCCTCATGCTGCCAGCATCATGCCCAGCCCCTCAGAGGCAGCACCAGGCTGCCAGCATCATGCCCAGCCCCTCAGATGCAGCACCAGGCTGCCAGCATCATGCCCAGCCCCTCAGAGGCAGCACCAGGCTGCCAGCATCATGCCCAGCCCCTCAGAGGCAGCACCAGGCTGTCAGCCCCTCAGAGCCACCCTCATGCTGCCAGCATCATGCCCAGCCCCTCAGAGGCAGCCTCAGGCTGCCAGCATCATGCCCAGCCCCTCAGAGGCAGCCTCAGGCTGCCAGCATCATGCCCAGCCCCTCAGAGGCAGCCTCATGCTGCCAGCATCATGCCCAGCCCCTCAGAGGCAGCCTCATGCTGCCAGCATCATGCCCAGCCCCTCAGAGGCAGCCTCATGCTGCCAGCATCATGCCCAGCCCCTCAGAGGCAGCCTCATGCTGCCAGCATCATGCCCAGCCCCTCAGAGGCAGCCTCATGCTGCCAGCATCATGCCCAGCCCCTCAGAGGCAGCCTCATGCTGCCAGCATCATGCCCAGCCCCTCAGAGGCAGCCTCATGCTGCCAGCATCATGCCCAGCCCCTCAGAGGCAGCCTCATGCTGCCAGCATCATGCCCAGCCCCTCAGAGGCAGCACCAGGCTGCCAGCATCATGCCCAGCCCCTCAGAGGCAGCACCAGGCTGCCAGCATCATGCCCAGCCCCTCAGAGGCAGCACCAGGCTGCCAGCATCATGCCCAGCCCCTCAGAGGCAGCACCAGGCTGCCAGCATCATGCCCAGCCCCTCAGAGGCAGCACCAGGCTGCCAGCATCATGCCCAGCCCCTCAGAGGCAGCACCAGGCTGCCAGCATCATGCTCAGCCCCTCAGAGGCAGCACCAGGCTGCCAGCATCATGCCCAGCCCCTCAGAGGCAGCACCAGGCTGCCAGCATCATGGCCAGCCCCTCAGAGGCAGCACCAGGCTGCCAGCATCATGACCAGCCCCTCAGAGGCAGCACCAGGCTGCCAGCATCATGCCCAGCCCCTCAGAGGCAGCACCAGGCTGCCAGCATCATGCCCAGCCCCTCAGAGGCAGCACCAGGCTGCCAGCATCATGCCCAGCCCCTCAGAGGCAGCACCAGGCTGCCAGCATCATGCCCAGCCCCTCAGAGGCAGCACCAGGCTGCCAGCATCATGCCCAGCCCCTCAGAGGCAGCACCAGGCTGCCAGCATCATGCCCAGCCCCTCAGAGGCAGCACCAGGCTGCCAGCATCATGCCCAGCCCCTCAGAGGCAGCCTCATGCTGCCAGCATCATGCCCAGCCCCTCAGAGGCAGCCTCATGCTGCCAGCATCATGCCCAGCCCCTCAGAGGCAGCCTCATGCTGCCAGCATCATGCCCAGCCCCTCAGAGGCAGCCTCATGCTGCCAGCATCATGCCCAGCCCCTCAGAGGCAGCCTCATGCTGCCATCATCATGCCCAGCCCCTCAGAGGCAGCCTCATGCTGCCAGCATCATGCCCAGCCCCTCAGAGGCAGCCTCATGCTGCCAGCATCATGCCCAGCCCCTCAGAGGCAGCCTCATGCTGCCAGCATCATGCCCAGCCCCTCAGAGGCAGCACCAGGCTGCCAGCATCATGCCCAGCCCCTCAGAGGCAGCACCAGGCTGCCAGCATCATGCCCAGCCCCTCAGAGGCAGCACAAGGCTGCCAGCATCATGCCCAGCCCCTCAGAGGCAGCACCAGGCTGCCAGCATCATGCCCAGCCCCTCAGAGGCAGCACCAGGCTGCCAGCATCATGCACAGCCCCTCAGAGGCAGCCTCATGCTGCCAGCATCATGCCCAGCCCCTCAGAGGCAGCCTCATGCTGCCAGCATCATGCCCAGCCCCTCAGAGGCAGCACCAGGCTGCCAGCATCATGCCCAGCCCCTCAGAGGCAGCACCAGGCTGCCAGCATCATGCCCAGCCCCTCAGAGGCAGCACAAGGCTGCCAGCATCATGCCCAGCCCCTCAGAGGCAGCACCAGGCTGCCAGCATCATGCCCAGCCCCTCAGAGGCAGCACCAGGCTGCCAGCATCATGCCCAGCCCCTCAGAGGCAGCACCAGGCTGCCAGCATCATGCCCAGCCCCTCAGAGGCAGCCTCAGGCTGCCAGCATCATGCCCAGCCCCTCAGAGGCAGCCTCAGGCTGCCAGCATCATGCCCAGCCCCTCAGAGGCAGCCTCATGCTGCCAGCATCATGCCCAGCCCCTCAGAGGCAGCCTCAGGCTGCCAGCATCATGCCCAGCCCCTCAGAGGCAGCCTCATGCTGCCAGCATCATGCCCAGCCCCTCAGAGGCAGCACCAGGCTGCCAGCATCATGCCCAGCCCCTCAGAGGCAGCACCAGGCTGCCAGCATCATGCCCAGCCCCTCAGAGGCAGCACCAGGCTGCCAGCATCATGCCCAGCCCCTCAGAGGCAGCACCAGGCTGTCAGCCCCTCAGAGCCACCCTCATGCTGCCAGCATCATGCCCAGCCCCTCAGAGGCAGCCTCAGGCTGCCAGCATCATGCCCAGCCCCTCAGAGGCAGCCTCAGGCTGCCAGCATCATGCCCAGCCCCTCAGAGGCAGCCTCATGCTGCCAGCATCATGCCCAGCCCCTCAGAGGCAGCCTCATGCTGCCAGCATCATGCCCAGCCCCTCAGAGGCAGCCTCATGCTGACAGCATCATGCCCAGCCCCTCAGAGGCAGCCTCATGCTGCCAGCATCATGCCCAGCCCCTCAGAGGCAGCCTCATGCTGCCAGCATCATGCCCAGCCCCTCAGAGGCAGCCTCATGCTGCCAGCATCATGCCCAGCCCCTCAGAGGCAGCCTCATGCTGCCAGCATCATGCCCAGCCCCTCAGAGGCAGCCTCATGCTGCCAGCATCATGCCCAGCCCCTCAGAGGCAGCCTCATGCTGCCAGCATCATGCCCAGCCCCTCAGAGGCAGCACCAGGCTGCCAGCATCATGCCCAGCCCCTCAGAGGCAGCACCAGGCTGCCAGCATCATGCCCAGCCCCTCAGAGGCAGCACCAGGCTGCCAGCATCATGCCCAGCCCCTCAGAGGCAGCACCAGGCTGCCAGCATCATGCCCAGCCCCTCAGAGGCAGCACCAGGCTGCCAGCATCATGCCCAGCCCCTCAGAGGCAGCACCAGGCTGCCAGCCCCTCAGAGCCAGCCTCATGCTGCCAGCATCATGCCCAGCCCCTCAGAGGCAGCACCAGGCTGCCAGCATCATGCCCAGCCCCTCAGAGGCAGCACCAGGCTGCCAGCATCATGCCCAGCCCCTCAGAGGCAGCACCAGGCTGCCAGCATCATGCCCAGCCCCTCAGAGGCAGCACCAGGCTGCCAGCCCCTCAGAGCCAGCCTCATGCTGCCAGCATCATGCCCAGCCCCTCAGAGGCAGCCTCATGCTGCCAGCATCATGCCCAGCCCCTCAGAGGCAGCCTCATGCTGCCAGCATCATGCCCAGCCCCTCAGAGGCAGCCTCATGCTGCCAGCATCATGCCCAGCCCCTCAGAGGCAGCCTCATGCTGCCAGCATCATGCCCAGCCCCTCAGAGGCAGCCTCATGCTGCCAGCATCATGCCCAGCCCCTCAGAGGCAGCCTCATGCTGCCAGCATCATGCCCAGCCCCTCAGAGGCAGCCTCATGCTGCCAGCATCATGCCCAGCCCCTCAGAGGCAGCACCAGGCTGCCAGCATCATGCCCAGCCCCTCAGAGGCAGCCTCATGCTGCCAGCATCATGCCCAGCCCCTCAGAGGCAGCCTCATGCTGCCAGCATCATGCCCAGCCCCTCAGAGGCAGCCTCATGCTGCCAGCATCATGCCCAGCCCCTCAGAGGCAGCCTCATGCTGCCAGCATCATGCCCAGCCCCTCAGAGGCAGCCTCATGCTGCCAGCATCATGCCCAGCCCCTCAGAGGCAGCACCAGGCTGCCAGCATCATGCCCAGCCCCTCAGAGGCAGCACCAGGCTGCCAGCATCATGCCCAGCCCCTCAGAGGCAGCACCAGGCTGCCAGCATCATGCCCAGCCCCTCAGAGGCAGCACCAGGCTGCCAGCATCATGCCCAGCCCCTCAGAGGCAGCACCAGGCTGCCAGCATCATGCCCAGCCCCTCAGAGGCAGCACCAGGCTGCCAGCATCATGCCCAGCCCCTCAGAGGCAGCACCAGGCTGCCAGCATCATGCCCAGCCCCTCAGAGGCAGCACCAGGCTGCCAGCATCATGCCCAGCCCCTCAGAGGCAGCACCAGGCTGCCAGCATCATGCCCAGCCCCTCAGAGGCAGCACCAGGCTGCCAGCATCATGCCCAGCCCCTCAGAGGCAGCACCAGGCTGCCAGCATCATGCCCAGCCCCTCAGAGGCAGCACCAGGCTGCCAGCATCATGCCCAGCCCCTCAGAGGCAGCACCAGGCTGCCAGCATCATGCCCAGCCCCTCAGAGGCAGCACCAGGCTGCCAGCATCATGCCCAGCCCCTCAGAGGCAGCACCAGGCTGCCAGCATCATGCCCAGCCCCTCAGAGGCAGCACCAGGCTGCCAGCATCATGCCCAGCCCCTCAGAGGCAGCCTCATGCTGCCAGCATCATGCCCAGCCCCTCAGAGGCAGCCTCATGCTGCCAGCATCATGCCCAGCCCCTCAGAGGCAGCCTCATGCTGCCAGCATCATGCCCAGCCCCTCAGAGGCAGCCTCATGCTGCCAGCATCATGCCCAGCCCCTCAGAGGCAGCCTCATGCTGCCAGCATCATGCCCAGCCCCTCAGAGGCAGCCTCATGCTGCCAGCATCATGCCCAGCCCCTCAGAGGCAGCCTCAGGCTGCCAGCATCATGCCCAGCCCCTCAGAGGCAGCACCAGGCTGCCAGCATCATGCCCAGCCCCTCAGAGGCAGCACCAGGCTGCCAGCATCATGCCCAGCCCCTCAGAGGCAGCACCAGGCTGCCAGCATCATGCCCAGCCCCTCAGAGGCAGCACCAGGCTGCCAGCATCATGCCCAGCCCCTCAGAGGCAGCACCAGGCTGCCAGCATCATGCCCAGCCCCTCAGAGGCAGCACCAGGCTGCCAGCATCATGCCCAGCCCCTCAGAGGCAGCACCAGGCTGCCAGCATCATGCCCAGCCCCTCAGAGGCAGCACCAGGCTGCCAGCATCATGCCCAGCCCCTCAGAGGCAGCACCAGGCTGCCAGCATCATGCCCAGCCCCTCAGAGGCAGCACCAGGCTGCCAGCATCATGCCCAGCCCCTCAGAGGCAGCACCAGGCTGCCAGCATCATGCCCAGCCCCTCAGAGGCAGCACCAGGCTGCCAGCATCATGCCCAGCCCCTCAGAGGCAGCACCAGGCTGCCAGCATCATGCCCAGCCCCTCAGAGGCAGCACCAGGCTGCCAGCATCATGCCCAGCCCCTCAGAGGCAGCACCAGGCTGCCAGCATCATGCCCAGCCCCTCAGAGGCAGCACCAGGCTGCCAGCATCATGCCCAGCCCCTCAGAGGCAGCACCAGGCTGCCAGCATCATGCCCAGCCCCTCAGAGGCAGCACCAGGCTGCCAGCATCATGCCCAGCCCCTCAGAGGCAGCACCAGGCTGCCAGCATCATGCCCAGCCCCTCAGAGGCAGCACCAGGCTGCCAGCATCATGCCCAGCCCCTCAGAGGCAGCACCAGGCTGCCAGCATCATGCCCAGCCCCTCAGAGGCAGCACCAGGCTGCCAGCATCATGCCCAGCCCCTCAGAGGCAGCACCAGGCTGCCAGCATCATGCCCAGCCCCTCAGAGGCAGCACCAGGCTGCCAGCCCCTCAGAGCCAGCCTCATGCTGCCAGCATCATGCCCAGCCCCTCAGAGGCAGCCTCATGCTGCCAGCATCATGCCGCCCAGCCCCTCAGAGGCAGCCTCATGCTGCCAGCATCATGCCGCCCAGCCCCTCAGAGGCAGCCTCATGCTGCCAGCATCATGCCCAGCCCCTCAGAGGCAGCCTCATGCTGCCAGCATCATGCCCAGCCCCTCAGAGGCAGCCTCATGCTGCCAGCATCATGCCCAGCCCCTCAGAGGCAGCCTCATGCTGCCAGCATCATGCCCAGCCCCTCAGAGGCAGCCTCAGGCTGCCAGCATCATGCCCAGCCCCTCAGAGGCAACACCAGGCTGCCAGCATCATGCCCAGCCCCTCAGAGGCAGCACCAGGCTGCCAGCATCATGCCCAGCCCCTCAGAGGCAGCACCAGGCTGCCAGCATCATGCCCAGCCCCTCAGAGGCAGCACCAGGCTGCCAGCATCATGCCCAGCCCCTCAGAGGCAGCACCAGGCTGCCAGCATCATGCCCAGCCCCTCAGAGGCAGCACCAGGCTGCCAGCATCATGCCCAGCCCCTCAGAGGCAGCACCAGGCTGCCAGCATCATGCCCAGCCCCTCAGAGGCAGCACCAGGCTGCCAGCCCCTCAGAGCCAGCCTCAGGCTGCCAGCATCATGCCCAGCCCCTCAGAGGCAGCCTCAGGCTGCCAGCATCATGCCCAGCCCCTCAGAGGCAGCCTCATGCTGCCAGCATCATGCCCAGCCCCTCAGAGGCAGCCTCTTTTTGCCAGCATCATGCCCAGCCCCTCAGAGGCAGCCTCATGCTGCCAGCATCATGCCCAGCCCCTCAGAGGCAGCCTCATGCTGCCAGCATCATGCCCAGACCCTCAGAGGCAGCCTCATGCTGCCAGCATCATGCCCAGCCCCTCAGAGGCAGCCTCATGCTGTCAGCATCATGCCCAGCCCCTCAGAGGCAGCACCAGGCTGCCAGCATCATGCCCAGCCCCTCAGAGGCAGCACCAGGCTGCCAGCATCATGCCCAGTCCCTCAGAGGCAGCACCAGGCTGCCAGCATCATGCCCAGCCCCTCAGAGGCAGCACCAGGCTGCCAGCATCATGCCCAGCCCCTCAGAGGCAGCACCAGGCTGCCAGCATCATGCCCAGCCCCTCAGAGGCAGCACCAGGCTGCCAGCATCATGCCCAGCCCCTCAGAGGCAGCACCAGGCTGCCAGCATCATGCCCAGCCCCTCAGAGGCAGCACCAGGCTGCCAGCATCATGCCCAGCCCCTCAGAGGCAGCACCAGGCTGCCAGCATCATGCCCAGCCCCTCAGAGGCAGCACCAGGCTGCCAGCATCATGCCCAGCCCCTCAGAGGCAGCACCAGGCTGCCAGCATCATGGCCAGCCCCTCAGAGGCAGCACCAGGCTGCCAGCATCATGCCCAGCCCCTCAGAGGCAGCACCAGGCTGCCAGCATCATGGCCAGCCCCTCAGAGGCAGCACCAGGCTGCCAGCATCATGGCCAGCCCCTCAGAGGCAGCACCAGGCTGCCAGCATCATGCCCAGCCCCTCAGAGGCAGCACCAGGCTGCCAGCATCATGCCCAGCCCCTCAGAGGCAGCACCAGGCTGCCAGCATCATGCCCAGCCCCTCAGAGGCAGCACCAGGCTGCCAGCATCATGCCCAGCCCCTCAGAGGCAGCACCAGGCTGCCTGCATCATGCCCAGCCCCTCAGAGGCAGCACCAGGCTGCCTGCATCATGCCCAGCCCCTCAGAGGCAGCACCAGGCTGCCAGCATCATGCCCAGCCCCTCAGAGGCAGCACCAGGCTGCCAGCATCATGCCCAGCCCCTCAGAGGCAGCACCAGGCTGCCAGCATCATGCCCAGCCCCTCAGAGGCAGCACCAGGCTGCCAGCATCATGCCCAGCCCCTCAGAGGCAGCACCAGGCTGCCAGCATCATGCCCAGCCCCTCAGAGGCAGCACCAGGCTGCCAGCATCATGCCCAGCCCCTCAGAGGCAGCACCAGGCTGCCAGCATCATGCCCAGCCCCTCAGAGGCAGCACCAGTCTGCCAGCCCCTCATAGCCAGCCTCAGGCTGCCAGCATCATGCCCAGCCCCTCAGAGGCAGCCCCAGGCTGCCAGCATCATGCCCAGCCCCTCAGAGGCAGCCCCAGGCTGCCAGCATCATGCCCAGCCCCTCAGAGGCAGCCCCAGGCTGCCAGCATCATGCCCAGCCCCTCAGAGGCAGCACCAGGCTGCCAGCATCATGCCCAGCCCCTCAGAGGCAGCACCAGGCTGCCAGCATCATGCCCAGCCCCTCAGAGGCAGCACCAGGCTGCCAGCATCATGCCCAGCCCCTCAGAGGCAGCACCAGGCTGCCAGCATCATGCCCAGCCCCTCACCAGCATTCTGTGCCACCATGTGCCTCGGCAGCAGAAATTGAGAGACTAGTAATGATACTGAGATGTCATATAGAACAGTCCAGCTGTAAATGCATCTTATAAAGTATACTACACTGTTTAATATATATATTTTTTTCTCTCCATAGGTCGAATGCTGGCAAGAAATATGTTGCCTATGCCAAGCTCTTTTATAACCGTTTTCTTGCTTGACATGTTATTTTTGACTTATGCCTAATTTCTTACAATAAATAAAATGTTATCAATGTTTGACATGTTTTTTGCCTCTTTAGTATAGTAGTTGGGTGTAATGTTAATTGAATATAGTTGGGGATATTCAGCATGAGACTATATCTTTTTCAACTGATAATGCATCTTGGAGGCTGCTGCAACATGCATTATTGTTATGAAAATGCACTGGACACATGCAATTCAGCATCCAGGTTTATGCGAGGAAATAAGGGAAACACTCCCCACACACCTGCAGTAGTGACACCTGTCTTTTTGTCTTCACCAACAGTGATGCATGTGTGGGTGTCCCCAGTGTTCCCCACCCAAAAATATGCATCACTGCATGTGATTGGGCAAGCAAACCATGGGACATTCTTGCATGTTGTCAATGTGGGTGTAAACACCCATTGTATGTGGGTGAGAAATGACACCCCAGGAATACCCACACATGTGCCCTTGCCCACTATTAGTGATGAGTGAGCATGCTTGGCACTGCTCGACAATCGAGTAGCACCATTATTTAAGCCAACATGCTCGGCTCACCATTGCTGGAAGTGATGTCCCCAGTATTCTCGGTCTACTGTGGATAAGTAAACGGAACACCCCAATCACCACTATGGTAGGGGACAGCTTGGCAATTCCCCCACAAATGGCACTGCATTCCTAGGCTGTGTCCACCAAAAGTAATGACTTGGGGTAGCCCAAGATTTACTCGCCCACTGGAAATTAGTAATGCATGCTGGTGGAGAAAACTGGGGACACCCTGCATGTCATCATTGTGGGCAGGAACAGGCCAGGAAAGCCAAAACACACATCGCTATTGTGATGGTTCTGGAAAAGTTCCCAGGCTTCCCCTGCAGTAACGTGTGCATGGTGGATTTGAGTATCACAGCTTAGATGCAACAATAATACAAATTCAGATGTAATGAAGAATTCTGGTGGTTTATTCAACGCATTTCACGGTCTCCGACCCCTTCATCAGGAAAACACAAAGACAAGGGGCCTTTAGGAGGCAGTGTGGCCTGCCACACAGGCTCAGTAACACAAATTGAGAGACGTCACGGGACGGAAATATGCCATAATGAACTGCTATGATTGTTGCCGATCAGCAACAGAAGATGTGAGTCCTCTCTCTCGCTTTCTGTGCCTCTGCGAGCCCCTCTCTGCCTATATGTGCTTTTCAATGACTATCGGTGCCTCTCTGCCTCACTATCATTCTCTGCCTTCATGTGCCTCACTGTGCCTCATTGTGCCGCTTTGTGCCTCTTTCTGTGCCTCCCTGTGCCTCTCTCTCGCTCACTGTGTCTCAGCAATGCAAATTGAGAGACTGGTGAAGTGATTCAAATATGTCACATTGAACAGCCCAGCTTGTTGCTATTCAGCAACAGAAGATGTGAATCTTGTCTATCACATTCTGTGCCTCTGTGTGCCTGTCCCAGCCTATATGTGCTTTTCAATGACTATCGGTGCCTTTCTCTGCCTCTCTATCATTCTCTGCCTTCATGTGCCTCTCTGCGCCTCACTGTGCCTCATTGCGCCGCTCTGTGCCTCTCTCTCGCTCACTGTGTCTCGGCAATGCAAATTGAGAGACTGGTGAAGTGATTCAAATATGTCACATTGAACAGCCCAGCTTGTTGCTATTCAGCAACAGAAGGTGTGAGTCTTTTCTCTATTGTGTTCTGTGCCTCTCTGTGTCTCACTGTGCCTCATTTTGCCTCTGTGCATCTGAAAATGTTCAAAAGATGAGAGGCAGCTATTGCGCTCATGTTTGGCACAATCAGCCAGCTATCACTGTTGAAAATGACATACTGAGGATGAGAGCCGTCTATTGTACTCATTTTTTGCACAATTAGCCGTCTCTCCCTGAATAAAATGACATACTGAGGATGAGAGCCGACTATTGTACTCATTTTTTGCACAATTAGCTGACTCTCACTGATGAAAATGACATACAGAGGATGTCACATTGAACAGCCCAGCTTGTTGCTATTCAGCAACAGAGGATGTGAGTCTTCTCTCTATTGCATTCTGTGCCTCAATGTGCCTCACTGTGGCTCTGTGCCCATCCCAGCCTAAATGTGCCTTTCAATGACTCTCCATCTTTATCTGCCTTCATGTGCCTTTCTGCGCCTCACTGTGCCTCATTGCGCCACTCTGTGCCTCTTTCTGTGCCTCCCTGAGCCTCTCTCTCGCTCACTGTGTATCGGCAATGCAAATTGAGAGACTGGTGAAGTGATTCAAATATGTCCCATTGAACAGCCCAGCTTGTTGCTATTCAGCAACAGAAGGTGTGAGTCTTTTCTCTATTGTGTTCTGTGCCTCTCTGTGTCTCACTGTGCCTCATTTTGCCTCTGTGCATCTGAAAATATTCAAAAGATGAGAGGCAGCTATTGCGTTCATGTTTGGCACAATCAGCCAGCTCTCACTGTTGAAAATGACATACTGAGGATGAGAGCCGTCTATTGTACTCATTTTTTGCACGATTAGCCGGCTCTCCCTGAACAAAATGACATACTGTGGATGAGAGCCGACTATTGTACTTATTTTTTGCACAATTAGCCGAGTCTCACTGATGAAAATGACATGCTGAGGATGAGAGCCGTCTATTGTACTCATTTTTTGCACAATTAGCCGAGTCTCACTGATGAAAATGAGATACTGAGGATGAGAGCCGTCTACTGTACTTATTTTTTGCACAATTAGCCGAGTCTCACTGATGAAAATGAGATACTGAGGATGAGAGCCGTCTATTGTACTCATTTTTTGCACAATTAGCTGACTCTCACTGATGAAAATGACATACAGAGGATGTCACATTGAACAGCCCAGCTTGTTGCTATTCAGCAACAGAGGATGTGAGTCTTCTCTCTATTGCATTCTGTGCCTCAATGTGCCTCACTGTGGCTCTGTGCCCATCCCAGCCTAAATGTGCCTTTCAATGACTCTCCATCTTTATCTGCCTTCATGTGCCTTTCTGCGCCTCACTGTGCCTCATTGCGCCACTCTGTGCCTCTTTCTGTGCCTCCCTGAGCCTCTCTCTCGCTCACTGTGTATCGGCAATGCAAATTGAGAGACTGGTGAAGTGATTCAACTATGTCCCATTGAACAGCCCAGCTTGTTGCTATTCAGCAACAGAAGGTGTGAGTCTTTTCTCTATTGTGTTCTGTGCCTCTCTGTGTCTCACTGTGCCTCATTTTGCCTCTGTGCATCTGAAAATGTTCAAAAGATGAGAGGCAGCTATTGCGTTCATGTTTGGCACAATCAGCCAGCTCTCACTGTTGAAAATGACATACTGAGGATGAGACCCGGCCATTGTATTCATTTTTAGCACAATTAGCCACCTCTCACTGAACAAAATGACATACTGAGGATGAGAGCCGACTGTTGTACTTATTTTCTGGACAATTAGCTGACTCTCACTGATGAAAATGACATACTGAGGATGAGAGCCGACTATTGTACTCATTTTTTGCACAATTAGCCGAGTCTCACTGATGAAAATGAGATACTGAGGATGAGAGCCGTCTATTGTATTCATTTTTTGCACAATTAGCCGAGTCTCACTGATGAAAATGACATGCTGAGGATGAGAGCCGTCTATTGTACTGATTTTTTGCACAATTAGCTGACTCTCACTGATGAAAATGACATACAGAGGATGTCACATTGAACAGCCCAGCTTGTTGCTATTCAGCAACAGAGGATGTGAGTCTTCTCTCTATTGCATTCTGTGCCTCAATGTGCCTCACTGTGGCTCTGTGCCCATCCCAGCCTAAATGTGCATTTCAATGACTCTCCATCTTTATCTGCCTTCATGTGCCTTTCTGCGCCTCACTGTGCCTCATTGTGCCACTCTGTGCCTCTTTCTGTGCCTCTCTCTCACTCACTGTGTATCGGCAATGCAAATTGAGAGACTGGTGAAGTGATTCAAATATGTCCCATTGAACAGCCCTTCTTGTTGCTATTCAGCAACAGAAGGTGTGAGTCTTTTCTCTATTATGTTCTGTGCCTCTCTGTGTCTCACTGTGCCTCATTTTGCCTCTGTGCATCTGAAAATGTTCAAAAGATGAGAGGCAGCTATTGCGCTCATGTTTGGCACAATCAGCCAGCTATCACTGTTGAAAATGACATATTGAGGATGAGAGCCGTCTATTGTATTCATTTTTTGCACAATTAGCCGAGTCTCACTGATGAAAATGAGATACTGAGGATGAGAGCCGTCTATTGTACTGATTTTTTGCACAATTAGCCGAGTCTCACTGATGAAAATGACATACAGAGGATGTCACATTGAACAGCCCAGCTTGTTGCTATTCAGCCAGAGAGGATGTGAGTCTTCTCTCTATTGCATTCTGTGCCTCAATGTGCCTCACTGTGGCTCTGTGTACCCGTCCCAGCCTAAATGTGCATTTCAATGACTCTCCATCTTTATCTGCCTTCATGTGCCTTTCTGCGCCTCACTGTGCCTCATTGCGCCACTCTGTGCCTCTTTCTGTGCCTCCCTGAGCCTCTCTCTCACTCACTGTGTATCGGCAATGCAAATTGAGAGACTGGTGAAGTGATTCAAATATGTCCCATTGAACAGCCCAGCTTGTTGCTATTCAGCAACAGAAGGTGTGACTCTTTTCTCTATTGTGTTCTGTGCCTCTCTGTGTCTCACTGTGCCTCATTTTGCCTCTGTGCATCTGAAAATGTTCAAAAGATGAGAGGCAGCTATTGCGCTCATGTTTGGCACAATCAGCCAGCTATCACTGTTGAAAATGACATACTGAGGATGAGAGCCGTCTATTGTACTCATTTTTTGCACAATTAGCCGTCTCTTCCTGAACAAAATGACATACTGAGGATGAGAGCCGACTATTGTACTCATTTTTTGCACAATTGGCTGACTCTCACTGATGAAAATGACATACAGAAGATGTCACATTGAACAGCCCAGCTTGTTGCTATTCAGCAACAGAGGATGTGAGTCTACTCTCTATTGCATTCTGTGCCTCAATGTGCCTCACTGTGGCTCTGTGTACCCGTCCCAGCCTAAATGTGCCTTTCAATGACTCTCCATCTTTCTCTGCCTTCATGTGCCTCTCTGCTCCTCACTGTGCCTCATTGCGCCACTCTGTGCCTCTTTCTGTGCCTCCCTGTGCTTCTCTCTCGCTCACTGTGTATCGGCAATGCAAATTGAGAGACTGGTGAAGTGATTCAAATATGTCCCATTGAACAGCCCAGCTTGTTGCTATTCAGCAACAGAAGGTGTGAGTCTTTTCTCTATTTTGTTCTGTGCCTCTCTGTGTCTCACTGTGCCTCATTTTGCCTCTGTGCATCTGAAAATATTCAAAAGATGAGAGGCAGCTATTGCGCTCATGTTTGGCACAATCAGCCAGCTATCACTGTTGAAAATGACATATTGAGGATGAGAGCCGTCTATTGTACTCATTTTTTGCACAATTAGCCGAGTCTCACTGATGAAAATGACATGCTGAGGATGAGAGCTGACTATTGTACTCATTTTTTGCACAATTAGCCGAGTCTCACTGATGAAAATGACATACTGAGGATGAGAGCCGACTATTGTACTCATTTTTTACACAATTAGCTGACTCTCACTGATGAAAATGAGATACTGAGGATGAGAGCCGTCTATTGCATTCATTTTTTGCACAATTAGCCGAGTCTCACTGATGAAAATGACATGCTGAGGATGAGAGCCGTCTATTGTACTCCTTTTTTGCACAATTAGCCGAGTCTCACTGATGAAAATGACATACTGAGGATGAGAGCCGTCTATTGTACTCCTTTTTTGCACAATTAGCCGAGTCTCACTGATGAAAATGAGATACTGAGGATGAGAGCCGTCTATTGTACTCATTTTTTGCACAATTAGCCGAGTCTCACTGATGAAAATGACATACTGAGGATGAGAGCCGACTATTGTACTCATTTTTTGCACAATTAGCTGACTCTCACTGATGAAAATGACATACAGAGGATGTCACATTGAACAGCCCAGCTTGTTGCTATTCAGCAACAGAGGATGTGAGTCTTCTCTCTATTGCATTCTGTGCCTCAATGTGCCTCACTGTGGCTCTGTGTACCCGTCCCAGCCTAAATGTGCCTTTCAATGACTCTCCATCTTTCTCTGCCTTCATGTGCCTCTCTGCTCCTCACTGTGCCTCATTGCGCCACTCTGTGCCTCTTTCTGTGCCTCCCTGTGCCTCTCTCTCGCTCACTGTGTATCGGCAATGCAAATTGAGAGAGTGGTGAAGTGATTCAACTATGTCCCATTGAACAGCCCAGCTTGTTGCTATTCAGCAACAGAAGGTGTGACTCTTTTCTCTATCGTGTTCTGTGCCTCTCTGTGTCTCACTGTGCCTCATTTTGCCTCTGTGCATCTGAAAATATTGAAAAGATGAGAGGCAGCTATTGCGTTCATGTTTGGCACAATCAGCCAGCTCTCACTGTTGAAAATGACATACTGAGGATGAGAGCCGTCTATTGTACTCATTGTTTGCACGATTAGCCGTCTCTCCCTGAACAAAATGACATACTGAGGATGAGAGCCGACTATTGTACTTATTTTTTGCACAATTAGCCGAGTCTCACTGATGAAAATGAGATACTGAGGATGAGAGCCGTCTATTGTACTCATTTTTTGCACAATTAGCCGAGTCTCACTGATGAAAATGAGATACTGAGGATGAGAGCCGTCTATTGTACTCATTTTTTGCACAATTAGCTGACTCTCACTGAAGAAAATGACGTACAGAGGATGAGACCTGGCCATTGTATTCATTTTTGGCACAATTAGCCGGCTCTAACTTTTAAATATAAGTGTCGTAATGTAATGTGTCATTTTTCACAAAATCGGAAATTTCTCAAAATTTTTCTAAGTGTCAAGGACTCTTCCAGAAAATCTTCCCCAGGCTCCTGGAAGCCTCCTCGGTACACCTCCAGCGGCTTCCCCCGCCTGGAAGTCTGACACACGCCTGAAATTTTTAAAGTATGAAAATGTGGATTTTCATCCAAAAATTCAACTTTCCCCCCGTGCACCGCAAACTTTACCCACATTTAGGTCACTGCCCCGGGGTGCTTTACAACATATTGACGCCCCCCTGTGGTGGAAGTAGGGGAAATGTGACATTTTTCACAAAATCGAGATTTTCTCAAAAAATTTCTAAGTCCCAAGGACTCTTCCAGAAAATCTTCCCCAGGCTCCTGGAAGCGTCCCCGGTACAGCTCCGGCGCCTGCCCCCGCCTGGAAGTCTGACACACGCCTGAAATTTTCAAAGTATGAAAATATGCATTTTCATCCAAAAATTCGACTTTCCGCCCGTGCACCGCAAACTTTACCCACATTTAGGTCACTGCCTTGGGGTGCTTTACAACATATTGACGCCCCCCTGTGGTGGAAGTAGGGGAAATGTGACATTTTTCACAAAATCGGAAATTTCTCAAAATTTTTCTAAGTGTCAAGGACGCTTCCAGAAAATCTTCCCCAGGCTCCTGGAAGCATCCTCGGTACGCCTCTTAATTAGCCGGCTCTTACTGAAGAAAATGACGTACTGAGGATGAGACCCGGCCATTGTATTCATTTGTGGCACAATTAGCCACCTTTCACTGAAGAAAATGACGTACTGAGGATGAGACCCGGCCATTGTATTCATTTGTGGCACAATTAGCCGGCTCTTACTGTTAAATATGACATACTGAGGATGAGACCCGGCTATTATTTTCATTTTTGGCACAATTAGCCACCTCTCACTGAAGAAAATGACATACTGAGGATGAGACCCGGCCATTGTATTCATTTTTGGCACAATTAGCCACCTCTCACTGAAGAAAATGACGTACTGAGGATGAGACCCGGCCATTGTATTCATTTTTAGCACAATTAGCCACCTCTCACTGAACAAAATGACATACTGAGGATGAGAGCCGACTGTTGTACTTATTTTCTGGACAATTAGCTGACTCTCACTGATGAAAATGACATACTGAGGATGAGAGCCGACTATTGTACTCATTTTTTGCACAATTAGCCGAGTCTCACTGATGAAAATGAGATACTGAGGATGAGAGCCGTCTATTGTATTCATTTTTTGCACAATTAGCCGAGTCTCACTGATGAAAATGACATGCTGAGGATGAGAGCCGTCTATTGTACTGATTTTTTGCACAATTAGCTGACTCTCACTGATGAAAATGACATACAGAGGATGTCACATTGAACAGCCCAGCTTGTTGCTATTCAGCAACAGAGGATGTGAGTCTTCTCTCTATTGCATTCTGTGCCTCAATGTGCCTCACTGTGGCTCTGTGCCCATCCCAGCCTAAATGTGCCTTTCAATGACTCTCCATCTTTATCTGCCTTCATGTGCCTTTCTGCGCCTCACTGTGCCTCATTACGCCACTCTGTGCCTCTTTCTGTGCCTCCCTGTGCTTCTCTCTCGCTCACGGTGTATCGGCAATGCAAATTGAGAGACTGGTGAAGTGATTCAACTATGTCCCATTGAACAGCCCAGCTTGTTGCTATTCAGCAACAGAAGGTGTGACTCTTTTCTCTATCGTGTTCTGTGCCTCTCTGTGTCTCACTGTGCCTCATTTTGCCTCTGTGCATCTGAAAATATTCAAAAGATGAGAGGCAGCTATTGCGTTCATGTTTGGCACAATCAGCCAGCTCTCACTGTTGAAAATGACATACTGAGGATGAGAGCCGTCTATTGTACTCATTTTTTGCACGATTAGCCGGCTCTCCCTGAACAAAATGACATACTGAGGATGAGAGCCGACTATTGTACTTATTTTTTGCACAATTAGCCGAGTCTCACTGATGAAAATGACATACTGAGGATGAGAGCCGTCTATTGTACTCATTTTTTGCACAATTAGCCGAGTCTCACTGATGAAAATGACATACTGAGGATGAGAGCCGTCTATTGTACTGATTTTTTGCACAATTAGCCGAGTCTCACTGATGAAAATGACATACAGAGGATGTCACATTGAACAGCCCAGCTTGTTGCTATTCAGCAACAGAGGATGTGAGTCTTCTCTCTATTGCATTCTGTGCCTCAATGTGCCTCACTGTGGCTCTGTGCCCATCCCAGCCTAAATGTGCATTTCAATGACTCTCCATCTTTATCTGCCTTCATGTGCCTTTCTGCGCCTCACTGTGCCTCATTGCGCCACTCTGTGCCTCTTTCTGTGCCTCTCTCTCACTCACTGTGTATCGGCAATGCAAATTGAGAGACTGGTGAAGTGATTCAAATATGTCCCATTGAACAGCCCTTCTTGTTGCTATTCATCAACAGAAGGTGTGAGTCTTTTCTCTATTATGTTCTGTGCCTCTCTGTGTCTCACTGTGCCTCATTTTGCCTCTGTGCATCTGAAAATGTTCAAAAGATGAGAGGCAGCTATTGCGCTCATGTTTGGCACAATCAGCCAGCTATCACTGTTGAAAATGACATATTGAGGATGAGAGACGTCTATTGTATTCATTTTTTGCACAATTAGCCGAGTCTCACTGATGAAAATGACATACTGAGGATGAGAGCTGACTATTGTACTTATTTTTTGCACAATTAGCTGAGTCTCACTGATGAAAATGACATGCTGAGGATGAGAGCTGACTATTGTACTTATTTTTTGCACAATTAGCCGAGTCTCACTGATGAAAATGAGATACTGAGGATGAGAGCCGTCTATTGTACTCATTTTTAGCACAATTAGCCGAGTCTCACTGATGGAAATGACATGCTGAGGATGAGAGCCGTCTATTGTACTCATTTTTTGCACAATTGGCTGACTCTCACTGATGAAAATGACATACAGAGGATGTCACATTGAACAGCCCAGCTTGTTGCTATTCAGCAACAGAGGATGTGAGTCTTCTCTCTATTGCATTCTGTGCCTCAATGTGCCTCACTGTGGCTCTGTGCCCATCCCAGCCTAAATGTGCCTTTCAATGACTCTCCATCTTTATCTGCCTTCATGTGCCTTTCTGCGCCTCACTGTGCCTCATTGCGCCACTCTGTGCCTCTTTCTGTGCCTCCCTGAGCCTCTCTCTCGCTCACTGTGTATCGGCAATGCAAATTGAGAGACTGGTGAAGTGATTCAAATATGTCCCATTGAACAGCCCAGCTTGTTGCTATTCAGCAACAGAAGGTGTGAGTCTTTTCTCTATTGTGTTCTGTGCCTCTCTGTGTCTCACTGTGCCTCATTTTGCCTCTGTGCATCTGAAAATGTTCAAAAGATGAGAGGCAGCTATTGCGCTCATGTTTGGCACAATCAGCCAGCTATCACTGTTGAAAATGACATACTGAGGATGAGAGCCGACTATTGTACTCATTTGTTGCACAATTAGCTGACTCTCACTGATGAAAATGACATACAGAGGATGTCACATTGAACAGCCCAGCTTGTTGCTATTCAGCAACAGAGCATGTGAGTCTTCTCTCTATTGCATTCTGTGCCTCAATGTGCCTCACTGTGGCTCTGTGCCCATCCCAGCCTAAATGTGCCTTTCAATGACTCTCCATCTTTATCTGCCTTCATGTGCCTTTCTGCGCCTCACTGTGCCTCATTACGCCACTTTGTGCCTCTTTCTGTGCCTCCCTGAGCCTCTCTCTCGCTCACGGTGTATCGGCAATGCAAATTGAGAGACTGGTGAAGTGATTCAACTATGTCCCATTGAACAGCCCAGCTTGTTGCTATTCAGCAACAGAAGGTGTGAGTCTTTTCTCTATTGTGTTCTGTGCCTCTCTGTGTCTCACTGTGCCTCATTTTGCCTCTGTGCATCTGAAAATGTTCAAAAGATGAGAGGCAGCTATTGCGCTCATGTTTGGCACAATCAGCCAGCTATCACTGTTGAAAATGACATACTGAGGATGAGAGCCGTCTATTGTACTCATTTTTTGCACGATTAGCCGGCTCTCCCTGAACAAAATGACATACTGAGGATGAGAGCCGACTATTGTACTTATTTTTTGCACAATTAGCCGAGTCTCACTGATGAAAATGACATACTGAGGATGAGAGTCGACTATTGTACTCATTTTTTGCACAATTAGCCAAGTCTCACTGATGAAAATGAGATACTGAGGATGAGAGCCGTCTATTGTACTCATTTTTTGCACAATTAGCCGAGTCTCACTGATGAAAATGAGATACTGAGGATGAGAGCCGTCTATTGTACTCATTTTTTGCACAATTAGCCGAGTCTCACTGATGAAAATGAGATACTGAGGATGAGAGCCGTCTATTGTACTCATTTTTTGCACAATTAGCCGAGTCTCACTGATGAAAATGACATACTGAGGATGAGAGCCGACTATTGTACTCATTTTTTGCACAATTAGCTGACTCTCACTGATGAAAATGACATACAGAGGATGTCACATTGAACAGCCCAGCTTGTTGCTATTCAGCAACAGAGGATGTGAGTCTTCTCTCTATTGCATTCTGTGCCTCAATGTGCCTCACTGTGGCTCTGTGTACCCGTCCCAGCCTAAATGTGCCTTTCAATGACTCTCCATCTTTCTCTGCCTTCATGTGCCTCTCTGCTCCTCACTGTGCCTCATTGCGCCACTCTGTGCCTCTTTCTGTGCCTCCCTGTGCCTCTCTCTCGCTCACTGTGTATCGGCAATGCAAATTGAGAGAGTGGTGAAGTGATTCAACTATGTCCCATTGAACAGCCCAGCTTGTTGCTATTCAGCAACAGAAGGTGTGACTCTTTTCTCTATCGTGTTCTGTGCCTCTCTGTGTCTCACTGTGCCTCATTTTGCCTCTGTGCATCTGAAAATATTCAAAAGATGAGAGGCAGCTATTGCGTTCATGTTTGGCACAATCAGCCAGCTCTCACTGTTGAAAATGACATACTGAGGATGAGAGCCGTCTATTGTACTCATTGTTTGCACGATTAGCCGTCTCTCCCTGAACAAAATGACATACTGAGGATGAGAGCCGACTATTGTACTTATTTTTTGCACAATTAGCCGAGTCTCACTGATGAAAATGAGATACTGAGGATGAGAGCCGTCTATTGTACTCATTTTTTGCACAATTAGCCGAGTCTCACTGATGAAAATGAGATACTGAGGATGAGAGCCGTCTATTGTACTCATTTTTTGCACAATTAGCTGACTCTCACTGAAGAAAATGACGTACAGAGGATGAGACCTGGCCATTGTATTCATTTTTGGCACAATTAGCCGGCTCTAACTTTTAAATATAAGTGTCGTAATGTAATGTGTCATTTTTCACAAAATCGGAAATTTCTCAAAATTTTTCTAAGTGTCAAGGACTCTTCCAGAAAATCTTCCCCAGGCTCCTGGAAGCCTCCTCGGTACACCTCCAGCGGCTTCCCCCGCCTGGAAGTCTGACACACGCCTGAAATTTTTAAAGTATGAAAATGTGGATTTTCATCCAAAAATTCAACTTTCCCCCCGTGCACCGCAAACTTTACCCACATTTAGGTCACTGCCCCGGGGTGCTTTACAACATATTGACGCCCCCCTGTGGTGGAAGTAGGGGAAATGTGACATTTTTCACAAAATCGAGATTTTCTCAAAAAATTTCTAAGTCCCAAGGACTCTTCCAGAAAATCTTCCCCAGGCTCCTGGAAGCGTCCCCGGTACAGCTCCGGCGCCTGCCCCCGCCTGGAAGTCTGACACACGCCTGAAATTTTCAAAGTATGAAAATATGCATTTTCATCCAAAAATTCGACTTTCCGCCCGTGCACCGCAAACTTTACCCACATTTAGGTCACTGCCTTGGGGTGCTTTACAACATATTGACGCCCCCCTGGGGTGGAAGTAGGGGAAATGTGACATTTTTCACAAAATGTGGATTTTCTCAAAATTTTTCTAAGTGTCAAGGACTCTTCCAAAAAGTCTTCCCCAGGCTCCTGGAAGCGTCCCCGGTACACCTCCGGCGGCTGCCCCCGCCTGGAAGTCTGACACACGCCTGAAATTTTCAAAGTATGAAAATATGCATTTTCATCCAAAAATTCAACTTTCCCCCCGTGCACCGCAAACTTTACCCGCATTTAGGTCACTGCCTTGGGGTGCCTTACAACATATTGACGCCCCCCTGGGGTGGAAGTAGGGGAAATGTGACATTTTTCACAAAATGTGGATTTTCTCAAAATTTTTCTAAGTGTCAAGGACTCTTCCAAAAAGTCTTCCCCAGGCTCCTGGAAGCGTCCCCGGTACACCTCCGGCGGCTGCCCCCGCCTGGAAGTCTGACACACGCCTGAAATTTTCAAAGTATGAAAATATGGATTTTCATCCAAAAATTCAGCTTTCCCCCCGTGCACCGCAAACTTTACCCACATTTAGGTCACTGCCCTGGGGTGCTTTACAACATATCGACGCCCCCCTGGGGTGGAAGTAGGGGAAATGTGACATTTTTCACAAAATCGGAAATTTCTCAAAATTTTTCTAAGTGTCAAGGACGCTTCCAGAAAATCTTCCCCAGGCTCCTGGAAGCATCCTCGGTACGCCTCTTAATTAGCCGGCTCTTACTGAAGAAAATGACGTACTGAGGATGAGACCCGGCCATTGTATTCATTTGTGGCACAATTAGCCACCTTTCACTGAAGAAAATGACGTACTGAGGATGAGACCCGGCCATTGTATTCATTTGTGGCACAATTAGCCGGCTCTTACTGTTAAATATGACATACTGAGGATGAGACCCGGCTATTATTTTCATTTTTGGCACAATTAGCCACCTCTCACTGAACAAAATGACATACTGAGGATGAGAGCCGACTGTTGTACTTATTTTCTGGACAATTAGCTGACTCTCACTGATGAAAATGACATACTGAGGATGAGAGCCGACTATTGTACTCATTTTTTGCACAATTAGCCGAGTCTCACTGATGAAAATGAGATACTGAGGATGAGAGCCGTCTATTGTATTCATTTTTTGCACAATTAGCCGAGTCTCACTGATGAAAATGACATGCTGAGGATGAGAGCCGTCTATTGTACTGATTTTTTGCACAATTAGCTGACTCTCACTGATGAAAATGACATACAGAGGATGTCACATTGAACAGCCCAGCTTGTTGCTATTCAGCAACAGAGGATGTGAGTCTTCTCTCTATTGCATTCTGTGCCTCAATGTGCCTCACTGTGGCTCTGTGCCCATCCCAGCCTAAATGTGCCTTTCAATGACTCTCCATCTTTATCTGCCTTCATGTGCCTTTCTGCGCCTCACTGTGCCTCATTACGCCACTCTGTGCCTCTTTCTGTGCCTCCCTGTGCTTCTCTCTCGCTCACGGTGTATCGGCAATGCAAATTGAGAGACTGGTGAAGTGATTCAACTATGTCCCATTGAACAGCCCAGCTTGTTGCTATTCAGCAACAGAAGGTGTGACTCTTTTCTCTATCGTGTTCTGTGCCTCTCTGTGTCTCACTGTGCCTCATTTTGCCTCTGTGCATCTGAAAATATTCAAAAGATGAGAGGCAGCTATTGCGTTCATGTTTGGCACAATCAGCCAGCTCTCACTGTTGAAAATGACATACTGAGGATGAGAGCCGTCTATTGTACTCATTTTTTGCACGATTAGCCGGCTCTCCCTGAACAAAATGACATACTGAGGATGAGAGCCGACTATTGTACTTATTTTTTGCACAATTAGCCGAGTCTCACTGATGAAAATGACATACTGAGGATGAGAGCCGTCTATTGTACTCATTTTTTGCACAATTAGCCGAGTCTCACTGATGAAAATGACATACTGAGGATGAGAGCCGTCTATTGTACTGATTTTTTGCACAATTAGCCGAGTCTCACTGATGAAAATGACATACAGAGGATGTCACATTGAACAGCCCAGCTTGTTGCTATTCAGCAACAGAGGATGTGAGTCTTCTCTCTATTGCATTCTGTGCCTCAATGTGCCTCACTGTGGCTCTGTGCCCATCCCAGCCTAAATGTGCATTTCAATGACTCTCCATCTTTATCTGCCTTCATGTGCCTTTCTGCGCCTCACTGTGCCTCATTGCGCCACTCTGTGCCTCTTTCTGTGCCTCTCTCTCACTCACTGTGTATCGGCAATGCAAATTGAGAGACTGGTGAAGTGATTCAAATATGTCCCATTGAACAGCCCTTCTTGTTGCTATTCAGCAACAGAAGGTGTGAGTCTTTTCTCTATTATGTTCTGTGCCTCTCTGTGTCTCACTGTGCCTCATTTTGCCTCTGTGCATCTGAAAATGTTCAAAAGATGAGAGGCAGCTATTGCGCTCATGTTTGGCACAATCAGCCAGCTATCACTGTTGAAAATGACATATTGAGGATGAGAGACGTCTATTGTATTCATTTTTTGCACAATTAGCCGAGTCTCACTGATGAAAATGACATACTGAGGATGAGAGCTGACTATTGTACTTATTTTTTGCACAATTAGCTGAGTCTCACTGATGAAAATGACATGCTGAGGATGAGAGCTGACTATTGTACTTATTTTTTGCACAATTAGCCGAGTCTCACTGATGAAAATGAGATACTGAGGATGAGAGCCGTCTATTGTACTCATTTTTAGCACAATTAGCCGAGTCTCACTGATGGAAATGACATGCTGAGGATGAGAGCCGTCTATTGTACTCATTTTTTGCACAATTGGCTGACTCTCACTGATGAAAATGACATACAGAGGATGTCACATTGAACAGCCCAGCTTGTTGCTATTCAGCAACAGAGGATGTGAGTCTTCTCTCTATTGCATTCTGTGCCTCAATGTGCCTCACTGTGGCTCTGTGCCCATCCCAGCCTAAATGTGCCTTTCAATGACTCTCCATCTTTATCTGCCTTCATGTGCCTTTCTGCGCCTCACTGTGCCTCATTGCGCCACTCTGTGCCTCTTTCTGTGCCTCCCTGAGCCTCTCTCTCGCTCACTGTGTATCGGCAATGCAAATTGAGAGACTGGTGAAGTGATTCAAATATGTCCCATTGAACAGCCCAGCTTGTTGCTATTCAGCAACAGAAGGTGTGAGTCTTTTCTCTATTGTGTTCTGTGCCTCTCTGTGTCTCACTGTGCCTCATTTTGCCTCTGTGCATCTGAAAATGTTCAAAAGATGAGAGGCAGCTATTGCGCTCATGTTTGGCACAATCAGCCAGCTATCACTGTTGAAAATGACATACTGAGGATGAGAGCCGACTATTGTACTCATTTGTTGCACAATTAGCTGACTCTCACTGATGAAAATGACATACAGAGGATGTCACATTGAACAGCCCAGCTTGTTGCTATTCAGCAACAGAGCATGTGAGTCTTCTCTCTATTGCATTCTGTGCCTCAATGTGCCTCACTGTGGCTCTGTGCCCATCCCAGCCTAAATGTGCCTTTCAATGACTCTCCATCTTTATCTGCCTTCATGTGCCTTTCTGCGCCTCACTGTGCCTCATTACGCCACTTTGTGCCTCTTTCTGTGCCTCCCTGAGCCTCTCTCTCGCTCACGGTGTATCGGCAATGCAAATTGAGAGACTGGTGAAGTGATTCAACTATGTCCCATTGAACAGCCCAGCTTGTTGCTATTCAGCAACAGAAGGTGTGAGTCTTTTCTCTATTGTGTTCTGTGCCTCTCTGTGTCTCACTGTGCCTCATTTTGCCTCTGTGCATCTGAAAATGTTCAAAAGATGAGAGGCAGCTATTGCGCTCATGTTTGGCACAATCAGCCAGCTATCACTGTTGAAAATGACATACTGAGGATGAGAGCCGTCTATTGTACTCATTTTTTGCACGATTAGCCGGCTCTCCCTGAACAAAATGACATACTGAGGATGAGAGCCGACTATTGTACTTATTTTTTGCACAATTAGCCGAGTCTCACTGATGAAAATGACATACTGAGGATGAGAGTCGACTATTGTACTCATTTTTTGCACAATTAGCCAAGTCTCACTGATGAAAATGAGATACTGAGGATGAGAGCCGTCTATTGTACTCATTTTTTGCACAATTAGCCGAGTCTCACTGATGAAAATGAGATACTGAGGATGAGAGCCGTCTATTGTACTCATTTTTTGCACAATTAGCCGAGTCTCACTGATGAAAATGAGATACTGAGGATGAGAGCCGTCTATTGTACTCATTTTTTGCACAATTAGCCGAGTCTCACTGATGAAAATGACATACTGAGGATGAGAGCCGACTATTGTACTCATTTTTTGCACAATTAGCTGACTCTCACTGATGAAAATGACATACAGAGGATGTCACATTGAACAGCCCAGCTTGTTGCTATTCAGCAACAGAGGATGTGAGTCTTCTCTCTATTGCATTCTGTGCCTCAATGTGCCTCACTGTGGCTCTGTGTACCCGTCCCAGCCTAAATGTGCCTTTCAATGACTCTCCATCTTTCTCTGCCTTCATGTGCCTCTCTGCTCCTCACTGTGCCTCATTGCGCCACTCTGTGCCTCTTTCTGTGCCTCCCTGTGCCTCTCTCTCGCTCACTGTGTATCGGCAATGCAAATTGAGAGAGTGGTGAAGTGATTCAACTATGTCCCATTGAACAGCCCAGCTTGTTGCTATTCAGCAACAGAAGGTGTGACTCTTTTCTCTATCGTGTTCTGTGCCTCTCTGTGTCTCACTGTGCCTCATTTTGCCTCTGTGCATCTGAAAATATTCAAAAGATGAGAGGCAGCTATTGCGTTCATGTTTGGCACAATCAGCCAGCTCTCACTGTTGAAAATGACATACTGAGGATGAGAGCCGTCTATTGTACTCATTGTTTGCACGATTAGCCGTCTCTCCCTGAACAAAATGACATACTGAGGATGAGAGCCGACTATTGTACTTATTTTTTGCACAATTAGCCGAGTCTCACTGATGAAAATGAGATACTGAGGATGAGAGCCGTCTATTGTACTCATTTTTTGCACAATTAGCCGAGTCTCACTGATGAAAATGAGATACTGAGGATGAGAGCCGTCTATTGTACTCATTTTTTGCACAATTAGCTGACTCTCACTGAAGAAAATGACGTACAGAGGATGAGACCTGGCCATTGTATTCATTTTTGGCACAATTAGCCGGCTCTAACTTTTAAATATAAGTGTCGTAATGTAATGTGTCATTTTTCACAAAATCGGAAATTTCTCAAAATTTTTCTAAGTGTCAAGGACTCTTCCAGAAAATCTTCCCCAGGCTCCTGGAAGCCTCCTCGGTACACCTCCAGCGGCTTCCCCCGCCTGGAAGTCTGACACACGCCTGAAATTTTTAAAGTATGAAAATGTGGATTTTCATCCAAAAATTCAACTTTCCCCCCGTGCACCGCAAACTTTACCCACATTTAGGTCACTGCCCCGGGGTGCTTTACAACATATTGACGCCCCCCTGTGGTGGAAGTAGGGGAAATGTGACATTTTTCACAAAATCGAGATTTTCTCAAAAAATTTCTAAGTCCCAAGGACTCTTCCAGAAAATCTTCCCCAGGCTCCTGGAAGCGTCCCCGGTACAGCTCCGGCGCCTGCCCCCGCCTGGAAGTCTGACACACGCCTGAAATTTTCAAAGTATGAAAATATGCATTTTCATCCAAAAATTCGACTTTCCGCCCGTGCACCGCAAACTTTACCCACATTTAGGTCACTGCCTTGGGGTGCTTTACAACATATTGACGCCCCCCTGGGGTGGAAGTAGGGGAAATGTGACATTTTTCACAAAATGTGGATTTTCTCAAAATTTTTCTAAGTGTCAAGGACTCTTCCAAAAAGTCTTCCCCAGGCTCCTGGAAGCGTCCCCGGTACACCTCCGGCGGCTGCCCCCGCCTGGAAGTCTGACACACGCCTGAAATTTTCAAAGTATGAAAATATGCATTTTCATCCAAAAATTCAACTTTCCCCCCGTGCACCGCAAACTTTACCCGCATTTAGGTCACTGCCTTGGGGTGCCTTACAACATATTGACGCCCCCCTGGGGTGGAAGTAGGGGAAATGTGACATTTTTCACAAAATGTGGATTTTCTCAAAATTTTTCTAAGTGTCAAGGACTCTTCCAAAAAGTCTTCCCCAGGCTCCTGGAAGCGTCCCCGGTACACCTCCGGCGGCTGCCCCCGCCTGGAAGTCTGACACACGCCTGAAATTTTCAAAGTATGAAAATATGGATTTTCATCCAAAAATTCAGCTTTCCCCCCGTGCACCGCAAACTTTACCCACATTTAGGTCACTGCCCTGGGGTGCTTTACAACATATCGACGCCCCCCTGGGGTGGAAGTAGGGGAAATGTGACATTTTTCACAAAATCGGAAATTTCTCAAAATTTTTCTAAGTGTCAAGGACGCTTCCAGAAAATCTTCCCCAGGCTCCTGGAAGCATCCTCGGTACGCCTCTTAATTAGCCGGCTCTTACTGAAGAAAATGACGTACTGAGGATGAGACCCGGCCATTGTATTCATTTGTGGCACAATTAGCCACCTTTCACTGAAGAAAATGACGTACTGAGGATGAGACCCGGCCATTGTATTCATTTGTGGCACAATTAGCCGGCTCTTACTGTTAAATATGACATACTGAGGATGAGACCCGGCTATTATTTTCATTTTTGGCACAATTAGCCACCTCTCACTGAACAAAATGACATACTGAGGATGAGAGCCGACTGTTGTACTTATTTTCTGGACAATTAGCTGACTCTCACTGATGAAAATGACATACTGAGGATGAGAGCCGACTATTGTACTCATTTTTTGCACAATTAGCCGAGTCTCACTGATGAAAATGAGATACTGAGGATGAGAGCCGTCTATTGTATTCATTTTTTGCACAATTAGCCGAGTCTCACTGATGAAAATGACATGCTGAGGATGAGAGCCGTCTATTGTACTGATTTTTTGCACAATTAGCTGACTCTCACTGATGAAAATGACATACAGAGGATGTCACATTGAACAGCCCAGCTTGTTGCTATTCAGCAACAGAGGATGTGAGTCTTCTCTCTATTGCATTCTGTGCCTCAATGTGCCTCACTGTGGCTCTGTGCCCATCCCAGCCTAAATGTGCCTTTCAATGACTCTCCATCTTTATCTGCCTTCATGTGCCTTTCTGCGCCTCACTGTGCCTCATTACGCCACTCTGTGCCTCTTTCTGTGCCTCCCTGTGCTTCTCTCTCGCTCACGGTGTATCGGCAATGCAAATTGAGAGACTGGTGAAGTGATTCAACTATGTCCCATTGAACAGCCCAGCTTGTTGCTATTCAGCAACAGAAGGTGTGACTCTTTTCTCTATCGTGTTCTGTGCCTCTCTGTGTCTCACTGTGCCTCATTTTGCCTCTGTGCATCTGAAAATATTCAAAAGATGAGAGGCAGCTATTGCGTTCATGTTTGGCACAATCAGCCAGCTCTCACTGTTGAAAATGACATACTGAGGATGAGACCCGGCCATTGTATTCATTTTTAGCACAATTAGCCACCTCTCACTGAACAAAATGACATACTGAGGATGAGAGCCGACTGTTGTACTTATTTTCTGGACAATTAGCTGACTCTCACTGATGAAAATGACATACTGAGGATGAGAGCCGACTATTGTACTCATTTTTTGCACAATTAGCCGAGTCTCACTGATGAAAATGAGATACTGAGGATGAGAGCCGTCTATTGTATTCATTTTTTGCACAATTAGCCGAGTCTCACTGATGAAAATGACATGCTGAGGATGAGAGCCGTCTATTGTACTGATTTTTTGCACAATTAGCTGACTCTCACTGATGAAAATGACATACAGAGGATGTCACATTGAACAGCCCAGCTTGTTGCTATTCAGCAACAGAGGATGTGAGTCTTCTCTCTATTGCATTCTGTGCCTCAATGTGCCTCACTGTGGCTCTGTGCCCATCCCAGCCTAAATGTGCATTTCAATGACTCTCCATCTTTATCTGCCTTCATGTGCCTTTCTGCGCCTCACTGTGCCTCATTGCGCCACTCTGTGCCTCTTTCTGTGCCTCTCTCTCACTCACTGTGTATCGGCAATGCAAATTGAGAGACTGGTGAAGTGATTCAAATATGTCCCATTGAACAGCCCTTCTTGTTGCTATTCAGCAACAGAAGGTGTGAGTCTTTTCTCTATTATGTTCTGTGCCTCTCTGTGTCTCACTGTGCCTCATTTTGCCTCTGTGCATCTGAAAATGTTCAAAAGATGAGAGGCAGCTATTGCGCTCATGTTTGGCACAATCAGCCAGCTATCACTGTTGAAAATGACATATTGAGGATGAGAGCCGTCTATTGTATTCATTTTTTGCACAATTAGCCGAGTCTCACTGATGAAAATGAGATACTGAGGATGAGAGCCGTCTATTGTACTGATTTTTTGCACAATTAGCCGAGTCTCACTGATGAAAATGACATACAGAGGATGTCACATTGAACAGCCCAGCTTGTTGCTATTCAGCCAGAGAGGATGTGAGTCTTCTCTCTATTGCATTCTGTGCCTCAATGTGCCTCACTGTGGCTCTGTGTACCCGTCCCAGCCTAAATGTGCATTTCAATGACTCTCCATCTTTATCTGCCTTCATGTGCCTTTCTGCGCCTCACTGTGCCTCATTGCGCCACTCTGTGCCTCTTTCTGTGCCTCCCTGAGCCTCTCTCTCACTCACTGTGTATCGGCAATGCAAATTGAGAGACTGGTGAAGTGATTCAAATATGTCCCATTGAACAGCCCAGCTTGTTGCTATTCAGCAACAGAAGGTGTGACTCTTTTCTCTATTGTGTTCTGTGCCTCTCTGTGTCTCACTGTGCCTCATTTTGCCTCTGTGCATCTGAAAATGTTCAAAAGATGAGAGGCAGCTATTGCGCTCATGTTTGGCACAATCAGCCAGCTATCACTGTTGAAAATGACATACTGAGGATGAGAGCCGTCTATTGTACTCATTTTTTGCACAATTAGCCGTCTCTTCCTGAACAAAATGACATACTGAGGATGAGAGCCGACTATTGTACTCATTTTTTGCACAATTGGCTGACTCTCACTGATGAAAATGACATACAGAAGATGTCACATTGAACAGCCCAGCTTGTTGCTATTCAGCAACAGAGGATGTGAGTCTACTCTCTATTGCATTCTGTGCCTCAATGTGCCTCACTGTGGCTCTGTGTACCCGTCCCAGCCTAAATGTGCCTTTCAATGACTCTCCATCTTTCTCTGCCTTCATGTGCCTCTCTGCTCCTCACTGTGCCTCATTGCGCCACTCTGTGCCTCTTTCTGTGCCTCCCTGTGCTTCTCTCTCGCTCACTGTGTATCGGCAATGCAAATTGAGAGACTGGTGAAGTGATTCAAATATGTCCCATTGAACAGCCCAGCTTGTTGCTATTCAGCAACAGAAGGTGTGAGTCTTTTCTCTATTTTGTTCTGTGCCTCTCTGTGTCTCACTGTGCCTCATTTTGCCTCTGTGCATCTGAAAATATTCAAAAGATGAGAGGCAGCTATTGCGCTCATGTTTGGCACAATCAGCCAGCTATCACTGTTGAAAATGACATATTGAGGATGAGAGCCGTCTATTGTACTCATTTTTTGCACAATTAGCCGAGTCTCACTGATGAAAATGACATGCTGAGGATGAGAGCTGACTATTGTACTCATTTTTTGCACAATTAGCCGAGTCTCACTGATGAAAATGACATACTGAGGATGAGAGCCGACTATTGTACTCATTTTTTACACAATTAGCTGACTCTCACTGATGAAAATGAGATACTGAGGATGAGAGCCGTCTATTGCATTCATTTTTTGCACAATTAGCCGAGTCTCACTGATGAAAATGACATGCTGAGGATGAGAGCCGTCTATTGTACTCCTTTTTTGCACAATTAGCCGAGTCTCACTGATGAAAATGACATACTGAGGATGAGAGCCGACTATTGTACTCATTTTTTACACAATTAGCTGACTCTCACTGATGAAAATGACATACAGAGGATGAGAGCCGTCTATTGTACTCATTTTTTGCACAATTAGCCGTCTCTCCCTGAACAAAATGACATACTGAGGATGAGAGCCGACTATTGTAATCATTTTTTGCACAATTAGCTGACTCTCACTGATGAAAATGACATACAGAGGATGTCACATTGAACAGCCCAGCTTGTTGCTATTCAGCAACAGAGGATGTGAGTCTTCTCTCTATTGCATTCTGTGCCTCAATGTGCCTCACTGTGGCTCTGTGCCCATCCCAGCCTAAATGTGCCTTTCAATGACTCTCCATCTTTATCTGCCTTCATGTCTGCAGTGTGATCCCTAGAAGTGTGTTCTAAAAGTGTGGATTACATTAGAATTAAAACCTGAAAGATGTATACAGACTGCGCCCTGCTACCTGCCACCATCGCACTCTAACAAGCATCTCTATTCTTCCAACAGGTATGTTCATCCAGCTCTCCTGCTCTCCTGCTATGAAGTGCACATAATACATCACCCAGCTTTGCACATAGACTTCCCTCTGCTCTTTGCTTTCATATGGTATGTTCATCCAGCTCTCCTGCTATGAAGTGCACATAATACATCACCCAGCTTTGCACATAGACTTCCCTCTGCTCTTTGCTTTCATATGGTATGTTCATCCAGCTCTCCTGCTCTCCTGCTATGAAGTGCACATAATACATCACCCAGCTTTGCACATAGACTTCCCTCTGCTCTTTGCTTTCATATGGTATGTTCATCCAGCTCTCCTGCTATGAAGTGCACATAATACATCACCCAGCTTTGCACATAGACTTCCCTCTGCTCTTTGCTTTCATATGGTATGCCTTTCAGCTAACCCCAGCTTGCCCTGTGTTATTTATGACATTGTTTACTTAGGCCTGATTGTATGCATCTGGTCCACCCTTAATTCTCTGACCAAGATGAGCAGAGACCACTCCTCTCTGCTCCACACCTGAACGCACTTAGTTTTCCATATATTGCATAGCACAAGTCTGCATGACTTTAGTCTGCAGTGTGATCCCTAGAAGTGTGTTCTAAAAGTGTGGATTACATTAGAATTAAAACCTGAAAGATGTATACAGACTGCGCCCTGCTACCTGCCACCATCGCACTCTAACAAGCATCTCTATTCTTCCAACAGGTATGTTCATCCAGCTCTCCTGCTCTCCTGCTATGAAGTGCACATAATACATCACCCAGCTTTGCACATAGACTTCCCTCTGCTCTTTGCTTTCATATGGTATGTTCATCCAGCTCTCCTGCTCTCCTGCTATGAAGTGCACATAATACATCACCCAGCTTTGCACATAGACTTCCCTCTGCTCTTTGCTTTCATATGGTATGTTCATCCAGCTCTCCTGCTATGAAGTGCACATAATACATCACCCAGCTTTGCACATAGACTTCCCTCTGCTCTTTGCTTTCATATGGTATGCCTTTCAGCTAACCCCAGCTTGCCCTGTGTTATTTATGACATTGTTTACTTAGGCCTGATTGTATGCATCTGGTCCACCCTTAATTCTCTGATCAAGATGAGCAGAGACCACTCCTCTCTGCTCCACACCTGAACGCACTTAGTTTTCCATATATTGCATAGCACAAGTCTGCATGACTTTAGTCTGCAGTGTGATCCCTAGAAGTGTGTTCTAAAAGTGTGGATTACATTAGAATTAAAACCTGAAAGATGTATACAGACTGCGCCCTGCTACCTGCCACCATCGCACTCTAACAAGCATCTCTATTCTTCCAACAGGTATGTTCATCCAGCTCTCCTGCTCTCCTGCTATGAAGTGCACATAATACATCACCCAGCTTTGCACATAGACTTCCCTCTGCTCTTTGCTTTCATATGGTATGTTCATCCAGCTCTCCTGCTATGAAGTGCACATAATACATCACCCAGCTTTGCACATAGACTTCCCTCTGCTCTTTGCTTTCATATGGTATGTTCATCCAGCTCTCCTGCTATGAAGTGCACATAATACATCACCCAGCTTTGCACATAGACTTCCCTCTGCTCTTTGCTTTCATATGGTATGCCTTTCAGCTAACCCCAGCTTGCCCTGTGTTATTTATGACATTGTTTACTTAGGCCTGATTGTATGCATCTGGTCCACCCTTAATTCTCTGACCAAGATGAGCAGAGACCACTCCTCTCTGCTCCACACCTGAACGCACTTAGTTTTCCATATATTGCATAGCACAAGTCTGCATGACTTTAGTCTGCAGTGTGATCCCTAGAAGTGTGTTCTAAAAGTGTGGATTACATTAGAATTAAAACCTGAAAGATGTATACAGACTGCGCCCTGCTACCTGCCACCATCGCACTCTAACAAGCATCTCTATTCTTCCAACAGGTATGTTCATCCAGCTCTCCTGCTCTCCTGCTATGAAGTGCACATAATACATCACCCAGCTTTGCACATAGACTTCCCTCTGCTCTTTGCTTTCATATGGTATGTTCATCCAGCTCTCCTGCTCTCCTGCTATGAAGTGCACATAATACATCACCCAGCTTTGCACATAGACTTCCCTCTGCTCTTTGCTTTCATATGGTATGTTCATCCAGCTCTCCTGCTATGAAGTGCACATAATACATCACCCAGCTTTGCACATAGACTTCCCTCTGCTCTTTGCTTTCATATGGTATGCCTTTCAGCTAACCCCAGCTTGCCCTGTGTTATTTATGACATTGTTTACTTAGGCCTGATTGTATGCATCTGGTCCACCCTTAATTCTCTGATCAAGATGAGCAGAGACCACTCCTCTCTGCTCCACACCTGAACGCACTTAGTTTTCCATATATTGCATAGCACAAGTCTGCATGACTTTAGTCTGCAGTGTGATCCCTAGAAGTGTGTTCTAAAAGTGTGGATTACATTAGAATTAAAACCTGAAAGATGTATACAGACTGCGCCCTGCTACCTGCCACCATCGCACTCTAACAAGCATCTCTATTCTTCCAACAGGTATGTTCATCCAGCTCTCCTGCTCTCCTGCTATGAAGTGCACATAATACATCACCCAGCTTTGCACATAGACTTCCCTCTGCTCTTTGCTTTCATATGGTATGTTCATCCAGCTCTCCTGCTATGAAGTGCACATAATACATCACCCAGCTTTGCACATAGACTTCCCTCTGCTCTTTGCTTTCATATGGTATGTTCATCCAGCTCTCCTGCTATGAAGTGCACATAATACATCACCCAGCTTTGCACATAGACTTCCCTCTGCTCTTTGCTTTCATATGGTATGCCTTTCAGCTAACCCCAGCTTGCCCTGTGTTATTTATGACATTGTTTACTTAGGCCTGATTGTATGCATCTGGTCCACCCTTAATTCTCTGATCAAGATGAGCAGAGACCACTCCTCTCTGCTCCACACCTGAACGCACTTAGTTTTCCATATATTGCATAGCACAAGTCTGCATGACTTTAGTCTGCAGTGTGATCCCTAGAAGTGTGTTCTAAAAGTGTGGATTACATTAGAATTAAAACCTGAAAGATGTATACAGACTGCGCCCTGCTACCTGCCACCATCGCACTCTAACAAGCATCTCTATTCTTCCAACAGGTATGTTCATCCAGCTCTCCTGCTCTCCTGCTATGAAGTGCACATAATACATCACCCAGCTTTGCACATAGACTTCCCTCTGCTCTTTGCTTTCATATGGTATGTTCATCCAGCTCTCCTGCTCTCCTGCTATGAAGTGCACATAATACATCACCCAGCTTTGCACATAGACTTCCCTCTGCTCTTTGCTTTCATATGGTATGTTCATCCAGCTCTCCTGCTATGAAGTGCACATAATACATCACCCAGCTTTGCACATAGACTTCCCTCTGCTCTTTGCTTTCATATGGTATGCCTTTCAGCTAACCCCAGCTTGCCCTGTGTTATTTATGACATTGTTTACTTAGGCCTGATTGTATGCATCTGGTCCACCCTTAATTCTCTGATCAAGATGAGCAGAGACCACTCCTCTCTGCTCCACACCTGAACGCACTTAGTTTTCCATATATTGCATAGCACAAGTCTGCATGACTTTAGTCTGCAGTGTGATCCCTAGAAGTGTGTTCTAAAAGTGTGGATTACATTAGAATTAAAACCTGAAAGATGTATACAGACTGCGCCCTGCTACCTGCCACCATCGCACTCTAACAAGCATCTCTATTCTTCCAACAGGTATGTTCATCCAGCTCTCCTGCTCTCCTGCTATGAAGTGCACATAATACATCACCCAGCTTTGCACATAGACTTCCCTCTGCTCTTTGCTTTCATATGGTATGTTCATCCAGCTCTCCTGCTCTCCTGCTATGAAGTGCACATAATACATCACCCAGCTTTGCACATAGACTTCCCTCTGCTCTTTGCTTTCATATGGTATGTTCATCCAGCTCTCCTGCTATGAAGTGCACATAATACATCACCCAGCTTTGCACATAGACTTCCCTCTGCTCTTTGCTTTCATATGTTATGTTCATCCAGCTCTCCTGCTATGAAGTGCACATAATACATCACCCAGCTTTGCACATAGACTTCCCTCTGCTCTTTGCTTTCATATGGTATGTTCATCCAGCTCTCCTGCTATGAAGTGCACATAATACATCACCCAGCTTTGCACATAGACTTCCCTCTGCTCTTTGCTTTCATATGGTATGCCTTTCAGCTAACCCCAGCTTGCCCTGTGTTATTTATGACATTGTTTACTTAGGCCTGATTGTATGCATCTGGTCCACCCTTAATTCTCTGACCAAGATGAGCAGAGACCACTTCTCTCTGCTCCACACCTGAACGCACTTAGTTTTCCATATATTGCATAGCACAAGTCTGCATGACTTTAGTCTGCAGTGTGATCCCTAGAAGTGTGTTCTAAAAGTGTGGATTACATTAGAATTAAAACCTGAAAGATGTATACAGACTGCGCCCTGCTACCTGCCACCATCGCACTCTAACAAGCATCTCTATTCTTCCAACAGGTATGTTCATCCAGCTCTCCTGCTCTCCTGCTATGAAGTGCACATAATACATCACCCAGCTTTGCACATAGACTTCCCTCTGCTCTTTGCTTTCATATGGTATGCCTTTCAGCTAACCCCAGCTTGCCCTGTGTTATTTATGACATTGTTTACTTAGGCCTGATTGTATGCATCTGGTCCACCCTTAATTCTCTGACCAAGATGAGCAGAGACCACTCCTCTCTGCTCCACACCTGAACGCACTTAGTTTTCCATATATTGCATAGCACAAGTCTGCATGACTTTAGTCTGCAGTGTGATCCCTAGAAGTGTGTTCTAAAAGTGTGGATTACATTAGAATTAAAACCTGAAAGATGTATACAGACTGCGCCCTGCTACCTGCCACCATCGCACTCTAACAAGCATCTCTATTCTTCCAACAGGTATGTTCATCCAGCTCTCCTGCTCTCCTGCTATGAAGTGCACATAATACATCACCCAGCTTTGCACATAGACTTCCCTCTGCTCTTTGCTTTCATATGGTATGCCTTTCAGCTAACCCCAGCTTGCCCTGTGTTATTTATGACATTGTTTACTTAGGCCTGATTGTATGCATCTGGTCCACCCTTAATTCTCTGACCAAGATGAGCAGAGACCACTCCTCTCTGCTCCACACCTGAACGCACTTAGTTTTCCATATATTGCATAGCACAAGTCTGCATGACTTTAGTCTGCAGTGTGATCCCTAGAAGTGTGTTCTAAAAGTGTGGATTACATTAGAATTAAAACCTGAAAGATGTATACAGACTGCGCCCTGCTACCTGCCACCATCGCACTCTAACAAGCATCTCTATTCTTCCAACAGGTATGTTCATCCAGCTCTCCTGCTCTCCTGCTATGAAGTGCACATAATACATCACCCAGCTTTGCACATAGACTTCCCTCTGCTCTTTGCTTTCATATGGTATGCCTTTCAGCTAACCCCAGCTTGCCCTGTGTTATTTATGACATTGTTTACTTAGGCCTGATTGTATGCATCTGGTCCACCCTTAATTCTCTGACCAAGATGAGCAGAGACCACTCCTCTCTGCTCCACACCTGAACGCACTTAGTTTTCCATATATTGCATAGCACAAGTCTGCATGACTTTAGTCTGCAGTGTGATCCCTAGAAGTGTGTTCTAAAAGTGTGGATTACATTAGAATTAAAACCTGAAAGATGTATACAGACTGCGCCCTGCTACCTGCCACCATCGCACTCTAACAAGCATCTCTATTCTTCCAACAGGTATGTTCATCCAGCTCTCCTGCTCTCCTGCTATGAAGTGCACATAATACATCACCCAGCTTTGCACATAGACTTCCCTCTGCTCTTTGCTTTCATATGGTATGCCTTTCAGCTAACCCCAGCTTGCCCTGTGTTATTTATGACATTGTTTACTTAGGCCTGATTGTATGCATCTGGTCCACCCTTAATTCTCTGACCAAGATGAGCAGAGACCACTCCTCTCTGCTCCACACCTGAACGCACTTAGTTTTCCATATATTGCATAGCACAAGTCTGCATGACTTTAGTCTGCAGTGTGATCCCTAGAAGTGTGTTCTAAAAGTGTGGATTACATTAGAATTAAAACCTGAATTGAACCTGAAAGGAACTGAAGGTAACTGGCCTGTCACTGTAAACAATGTTTCTGTTTGTTGTCACTTTTACCCCTATAATCCTTCACTTTCTGCTACCTCCCCCAATCCCCACACCAAGTAAGGAATTGTTCATCTCCTCTTCAATCCTCCCCATCCATCTCACCTCCTCCTCAGAACTGTTCCTTAACATACAATCCTCTGTCTCAAAGCACAGGCAGCCCCCTCACGCCCTCTCCTGCTCCCACCTGCTAACACTATCTCTGCTCCTTCTCACTGCTGGTGATATTTCTCCAAATCCTGGTCCTCCTCACCATATTCCCACAGTCATTTCTACCTCCCTCCCACGCTCCATCACAAACTTCCGTAACCTCTCTAACCTTATACCCATTCACCCAGCCTCCGCTTCCCCAGTCTCACTAACAGGAGCTCTGTGGAACGCTCGCTCTGTCTGTAACAAGCTTTCCTACATCCATGATCTTTTTGTTACTACCAAACTTTCCTTCCTCGCCATCACCGAAACCTGGCTCACCCCTTCTGACACAGCCTCTCCTGCTGCACTCTCTTATGGTGGCTTCCACCTTTCTCACACACCCCGCCCCAGCAGCAAGCATGGCGGAGGAGTTGGTTTTCTCCTGTCAGATGACTGCTCCTTCACCCCAATCCCACTGCCACCCTCTGTTACCCTCCCTTCCTTTGAGGTGCACTCTGTGCGCATCTACTCCCCCTCCAACCTCCAACTGGCTGTCATTTACCGCCCCCCAGGGCCAGCCACCATCTTCTTTGACCACTTCACCACCTGGCTACTTCATTTCCTTTCTGCAGACATCCCCACTATCATCATGGGCGACTTCAACATCCCCATTGACACCTCCCTCTCAGCTGCCACTAAACTTCTATCTCTCTCTTCCTCCTTCGGCCTCACTCAATGGTCTTCTTCAGCCACTCACAAAGATGGTCACACACTGGACCTCATCTTCACCCGCCTCTGCTCCCTATCTAACCTCTCTGACTCACCTCTTCCACTCTCTGACCACAACCTTCTCACATTCTCATCTCTCTCCACTCCATGTCTAGAGTCCCCACCCCACAAACTTTCACACTCTCGCAGAAATATTAAACATCTTGACCTACATTCATTCTCTGAATCCCTCCTCACTCTCACAGACATAAGTTCCATACACAATGCGGATGACGCTGCCGCTCTATATAACACCACAATAGCTGTAGCTTTGGAATCTGCTGCCCCACTTACACATACCAAAGCTCGCAAAATCAACAGACAGCCCTGGCACACCAGCCTGACCAAAGAACTGAGGCGAGCTTCCAGGGCTGCTGAGCGCAGATGGAAAAGATCCCACTCCAACGACCACTTCATCGCATTCAAACAGTCCCTCACTACTTTCAAGGCCACACTCGCCACAGCTAAACAAACCTACTTCTCATCTCTCATATCCTCCCTGTCTCACAACCCTAAACAGTTATTCAACACCTTCAATTCTCTCCTCCGTCCCCCAGCACCTCCCCCCTCCCCACTTATCTCTGCTGAAGACTTTGCCTCATTCTTCAAGCAGAAGATTGATAACATCAGAGACAGTTTTGGTCAACAACCCCCAGAGCCCTTCCTCCCAACTTCCCTACCCTCCCCCTCCAAAACCAACTTCCCCACCATTACAGAAGATCAACTCTCCACTCTGCTCTCAAGATCGCATCTCACCACCTGTGCACTTGACCCGCTCCCATCCCACCTCATCCCAAACCTCACCACAATCTTCATCCCAACCCTAACCCATCTCTTCAACCTATCACTAACAACTGGTGTTTTCCCCTCAAGCTTTAAACCAGCCTCCATCACACCTATCCTCAAAAAGCCCTCTCTTGACCCATCCTCTGTATCTAGCTATCGCCCTATATCACTTCTCCCCTATGCCTCAAAACTACTGGAACAACACGTCTACCTTGAACTGTCCTCCCATCTCTCTTCTTGCTCCCTCTTTGACTGCTTACAATCTGGCTTCCGGTCACACCACTCCACTGAAACTGCCCTAACTAAGGTCACCAATGACCTCTTAACCGCCAAGAGCAAGCGACACTACTCTGTTCTCCTCCTCCTCGACCTGTCGGCTGCTTTTGACACAGTGGACCATTCCCTATTATTACAGACCCTCTCATCCCTTGGCATCACAGACTTGGCCCTATCCTGGATCTCATCATACCTTCACGGGCAGGGTCCTCTCTCCTACTGTACCAGTTATGACTTGTATTGTTCAAGATTATTGTACTTGTTTTTATTATGTATACCCCTCCTCACTTGTAAAGCGCCATGGAATAAATGGCGCTATAACAATAAATAATAATAATAATAATGTGCCTTTCTGCGCCTCACTGTGCCTCATTGCGCCACTCTGTGCCTCTTTCTGTGCCTCCCTGAGCCTCTCTCTCGCTCACTGTGTATCGGCAATGCAAATTGAGAGACTGGTGAAGTGATTCAAATATGTCCCATTGAACAGCCCAGCTTGTTGCTATTCAGCAACAGAAGGTGTGACTCTTTTCTCTATCGTGTTCTGTGCCTCTCTGTGTCTCACTGTGCCTCATTTTGCCTCTGTGTATCTGAAAATATTCAAAAGATGAGAGGCAGCTATTGCGCTCATGTTTGGCACAATCAGCCAGCTATCACTGTTGAAAATGACATACTGAGGATGAGAGCCGTCTATTGTACTCATTTTTTGCACAATTAGCCGGCTCTCCCTGAACAAAATGACATACTGAGGATGAGAGCCGACTATTGTACTCATTTTTTGCACAATTGGCTGACTCTCACTGATGAAAATGACATACAGAGGATGTCACATTGAACAGCCCAGCTTGTTGATATTCAGCAACAGAGGATGTGAGTCTTCTCTCTATTGCATTCTGTGCCTCAATGTGCCTCACTGTGGCTCTGTGCCCATCCCAGCCTAAATGTGCCTTTCAATGACTCTCCATCTTTATCTGCCTTCATGTGCCTTTCTGCGCCTCACTGTGCCTCATTGCGCCACTCTGTGCCTCTTTATGTGCCTCCCTGAGCCTCTCTCTCGCTCACTGTGTATCGGCAATGCAAATTGAGAGACTGGTGAAGTGATTCAAATATGTCCCATTGAACAGCCCAGCTTGTTGCTATTCAGCAACAGAAGGTGTGACTCTTTTCTCTATCATGTTCTGTGCCTCTCTGTGTCTCACTGTGCCTCATTTTGCCTCTGTGCATCTGAAAATATTCAAAAGATGAGAGTCAGCTATTGCGTTCATGTTTGGCACAATCAGCCAGCTATCACTGTTGAAAATGACATACTGAGGATGAGAGCCGTCTATTGTACTCATTTTTTGCACAATTAGCCGGCTATCCCTGAACAAAATGACATACTGAGGATGAGACCCGGCCATTGTATTAATTTTTGGCACAATTAGCCACCTCTCACTGAAAAAAAATGACGTACTGAGGATGAGACCCGGCCATTGTACTCATTTTTTGCACAATTAGCCAAGTCTCACTGATGAAAATGACATGCTGAGGATGAGAGCCGACTATTGTACTCATTTTTTGCACAATTAGCTGACTCTCAATGATGAAAATGACATACAGAGGATGTCACATTGAACAGCCCAGCTTGTTGCTATTCAGCAACAGAGGATGTGAGTCTTCTCTCTATTGCATTCTGTGCCTCAATGTGCCTCACTGTGGCTCTGTGCCCATCCCAGCCTAAATGTGCCTTTCAATGACTCTCCATCTTTCTCTGCCTTCATGTGCCTTTCTGCGCCTCATTGCGCCACTCTGTGCCTCTTTCTGTGCCTCCCTGAGCCTCTCTCTCGCTCACGGTGTATCGGCAATGCAAATTGAGAGACTGGTGAAGTGATTCAACTATGTCCCATTGAACAGCCCAGCTTGTTGCTATTCAGCAACAGGTGTGACTCTTTTCTCTATCGTGTTCTGTGCCTCTCTGTGTCTCACTGTGCCTCATTTTGCCTCTGTGCATCTGAAAATATTCAAAAGATGAGAGGCAGCTATTGCGTTCATGTTTGGCACAATCAGCCAGCTCTCACTGTTGAAAATGACATACTGAGGATGAGAGACGTCTATTGTACTCATTGTTTGCACGATTAGCCGGCTCTCCCTGAACAAAATGACATACTGAGGATGAGAGTCGACTATTGTACTCATTTTTTGCACAATTAGCCGAGTCTCACTGATGAAAATGACATACTGAGGATGAGAGCTGACTATTGTACTCATTTTCTGCACAATTAGCTGACTCTCACTGATGAAAATGACATACAGAGGATGTCACATTGAACAGCCCAGCTTGTTGCTATTCAGCAACAGAGGATGTGAGTCTTCTCTCTATTGCATTCTGTGCCTCAATGTGCCTCACTGTGGCTCTGTGCCCATCCCAGCCTAAATGTGCCTTTCAATGACTCTCCATCTTTATCTGCCTTCATGTGCCTTTCTGCTCCTCACTGTGTTTCATTGCGCCACTCTGTGCCTCTTTCTGTGCCTCCCTGAGCCTCTCTCGCTCACTGTGCATCGGCATTGCAAATTGAGAGACTGGTGAAGTGATTCAACTATGTCCAATTGAACAGCCCAGCTTGTTGCTATTCAGCAACAGAAGGTGTGACTCTTTTCTCTATCGTGTTCTGTGCCTCTCTGTGTCTCACTGTGCCTCATTTTGCCTCTGTGCATCTGAAAATATTCAAAAGATGAGAGGCAGCTATTGCGTTCATGTTTGGCACAATCAGCCAGCTCTCACTGTTGAAAATGACATACTGAGGATGAGAGCCGTCTATTGTACTCATTGTTTGCACAATTAGCCGGCTCTCCCTGAACAAAATGACATACTGAGGATGAGAGCCGACTATTGTACTCATTTTTTGCACAATTAGCCGAGTCTCACTGATGAAAATGACATACTGAGGATGAGAGCCGTCTATTGTACTCATTTTTTGCACAATTAGCCGAGTCTCACTGATGAAAATGAGATACTGAGGATGAGAGCCGTCTATTGTACTCATTTTTTGCACAATTAGCTGACTCTCACTGATGAAAATGACATACAGAGGATGCCACATTGAACAGCCCAGCTTGTTGCTATTCAGCAACAGAGGATGTGAGTCTTCTCTCTATTGCATTCTGTGCCTCAATGTGCCTCACTGTGGCTCTGTGCCCATCCCAGCCTAAATGTGCCTTTCAATGACTCTCCATCTTTATCTGCCTTCATGTGCCTTTCTGCGCCACTCTGTGCCTCTTTCTGTGCCTCCCTGAGCCTCTCTCTCGCTCACGGTGTATCGGCAATGCAAATTGAGAGACTGGTGAAGTGATTCAACTATGTCCCATTGAACAGCCCAGCTTGTTGCTATTCAGCAACAGAAGGTGTGACTCTTTTCTCTATCGTGTTCTGTGCCTCTCTGTGTCTCACTGTGCCTCATTTTGCCTCTGTGCATCTGAAAATATTCAAAAGATGAGAGGCAGCTATTGCGTTCATGTTTGGCACAATCAGCCAGCTATCACTGTTGAAAATGACATACTGAGTATGAGAGCCGTCTATTGTACTCATTTTTTGCACAATTAGCCGGCTCTCCCTGAACAAAATGACATACTGAGGATGAGAGCCGACTATTGTAATCATTTTTTGCACAATTAGCTGACTCTCACTGATGAAAATGACATACAGAGGATGAGAGCCGTCTATTGTACTCATTTTTTGCACAATTAGCCGAGTCTCACTGATGAAAATGACGTACAGAGGATGAGACCTGGCCATTGTATTCATTTTTGGCACAATTAGCTGGCTCTAACTTTTAATTATAAGTGTCGTAATGTAATGTGTCATTTTTCACAAAATTGGAAATTTCTCAAAATTTTTCTAAGTGTCAAGGACTCTTCCAGAAAATCTTCCCCAGGCTCCTGGAAGCCTCCTCGGTACACCTCCAGCGGCTTCCCCCGCCTGGAAGTCTGACACACGCCTGAAATTTTCAAAGTATGAAAATATGCATTTTCATCCAAAAATTCGACTTTCCGCCCGTGCACCGCAAACTTTACCCACATTTAGGTCACTGCCTTGGGGTGCTTTACGACATATTGACGCCCCCCTGGGGTGGAAGTAGGGGAAATGTGACATTTTTCACAAAATCGGAAATTTCTCAAAATTTTTCTAAGTCCCAAGGACTCTTCCAGAAAATCTTCCCCAGGCTCCTGGAAGCGTCCCCGGTACAGCTCCGGCGGCTGCCCCCGCCTGGAAGTCTGACACACGCCTGAAATTTTCAAAGTATGAAAATATGCATTTTCATCCAAAAATTCGACTTTCCGCCCGTGCACCGCAAACTTTACCCACATTTAGGTCACTGCCTTGGGGTGCTTTACAACATATTGACGCCCCCCTGGGGTGGAAGTAGGGGAAATGTGACATTTTTCACAAAATCGGAAATTTCTCAAAATTTTTCTAAGTCCCAAGGACTCTTCCAGAAAATCTTCCCCAGGCTCCTGGAAGCGTCCCCGGTACAGCTCCGGCGGCTGCCCCCGCCTGGAAGTCTGACACACGCCTGAAATTTTCAAAGTATGAAAATATGCATTTTCATCCAAAAATTCGACTTTCCGCCCGTGCACCGCAAACTTTACCCACATTTAGGTCACTGCCTTGGGGTGCTTTACAACATATTGACGCCCCCCTGGGGTGGAAGTAGGGGAAATGTGACATTTTTCACAAAATCGGAAATTTCTCAAAATTTTTCTAAGTCCCAAGGACTCTTCCAGAAAATCTTCCCCAGGCTCCTGGAAGCGTCCCCGGTACACCTCCGGCGGCTGCCCCCGCCTGGAAGTCTGACACATGCCTGAAATTTTTAAAGTATGAAAATATGCATTTTCATCCAAAAATTCAACTTTCCCCCCGTGCACCGCAAACTTTACCCGCATTTAGGTCACTGCCTTGGGGTGCCTTACAACATATTGACGCCCCCCTGGGGTGGAAGTAGGGGAAATGTGACATTTTTCACAAAATGTGGATTTTCTCAAAATTTTTCTTAGTGTCAAGGACTCTTCCAAAAAGTCTTCCCCAGGCTCCTGGAAGCGTCCTCGGTACGCCTCTTAATTAGCCGGCTCTTACTGAAGAAAATGACGTACTGAGGATGAGACCCCGCCATTGTATTCATTATTGGCACAATTAGCCACCTTTCACTGAAGAAAATGACGTACTGAGGATGAGACCCGGCCATTGTATTCATTTGTGGCACAATTAGCCGGCTCTTACTGTTAAATATGACATACTGAGGATGAGACCCGGCTATTATTTTCATTTTTGGCACAATTAGCCACCTCTCACTGAAGAAAATGACATACTGAGGATGAGACCCGGCCATTGTATTCATTTTTGGCACAATTAGCCACCTCTCACTGAAGAAAATGACATACTGAGGATGAGACCCGGTCATTGTATTCATTTTTGGCACAATTAGCCACCTCTCACTGAAGAAAATGACATACTGAGGATGAGACCCGGCCATTGTATTCATTTTTGGCACAATTAGCCACCTCTCACTGAAGAAAATGACGTACTGAGGATGAGACCCGGCCATTGTATTCATTTTTGGCACAATTAGCCACCTCTCACTGAACAAAATGACATACTGAGGATGAGAGCCGACTGTTGTACTTATTTTCTGGACAATTAGCTGACTCTCACTGATGAAAATGACATACTGAGGATGAGAGCCGACTATTGTACTCATATTTTGCACAATTAGCCGAGTCTCACTGATGAAAATGAGATACTGAGGATGAGAGCCGACTATTGTATTTATTTTTTGCACAATTAGCTGACTCTCACTGATGAAAATGACATGCAGAGGATGTCACATTGAACAGCCCAGCTTGTTGCTATTCAGCAACAGAGGATGTGAGTCTTCTCTCTATTGCATTCTGTGCCTCAATGTGCCTCACTGTGGCTCTGTGCCCATCCCAGCCTAAATGTGCCTTTCAATGACTCTCCATCTTTATCTGCCTTCATGTGCCTTTCTGCGCCTCACTGTGCCTCATTGCGCCACTCTGTGCCTCTATCTGTGCCTCCCTGAGCCTCTCTCTCGCTCACTGTGTATCGGCAATGCAAATTGAGAGACTGGTGAAGTGATTCAAATATGTCCCATTGAACAGCCCAGCTTGTTGCTATTCAGCAACAGAAGGTGTGAGTCTTTTCTCTATCGTGTTCTGTGCCTTTCTGTGTCTCACTGTGCCTCATTTTGCCTCTGTGCATCTGAAAATATTCAAAAGATGAGAGGCAGCTATTGCGTTCATGTTTGGCACAATCAGCCAGCTCTCACTGTTGAAAATGACATACTGAGGATGAGAGCCGTCTATTGTACTCATTTTTTGCACAATAAGCCGGCTCTCCCTGAACAAAATGACATATTGAGGATGAGAGCCGTCTATTGTACTCATTTTTTGCACAATAAGCCGGCTCTCCCTGAACAAAATGACATATTGAGGATGAGAGCCGTCTATTGTACTCATTTTTTGCACAATTAGCCGAGTCTCACTGATGAAAATGACATGCTGAGGATGAGAGCCGACTATTGTACTTTTTTTTTGCACAATTAGCCGAGTCTCACTGATGAAAATGACATGCTGAGGATGAGAGCCGACTATTGTACTTATTTTTTGCACAATTAGCCGAGTCTCACTGATGAAAATGACATGCTGAGGATGAGAGCCATCTATTGTACTCATTTTTTGCACAATTAGCCGAGTCTCACTGATGAAAATGACATACTGAGGATGAGAGCCGACTATTGTACTCATTTTTTGCACAATTAGCCGAGTCTCACTGATGAAAATGACATGCTGAGGATGAGAGCCGACTATTGTACTTATTTTTTGCACAATTAGCCGAGTCTCACTGATGAAAATGACATGCTGAGGATGAGA
>NW_027507936.1:137500-140000 GCF_051348905.1 Ranitomeya variabilis | reverse complement strand
GAATCGATTTCCCAAAGTTCTACGGCTCCCGGAAGCCAAAAACAGCTCGCCGGAAAATTTCAAAGTCCCAAGGACTCTTTCTTGAAAATCAATCCGGGGGCCATGGAAGTGTCCTCGGTACAACCTCAGAGCTTTCCCCCGCCTGGAAGTCTGACAGCGGTCTGACGTTTTTCAAAGTTTTGAGCTCTCTGTTTGTTCTCAAAGTCACAAAATCGCTTTTTTTCAGTTTTCCACCCAGCAGACCCAAACTTCACCCCCACTTAGGTCACTGTCTAGGGGCGCCTTACGACATATTGACGCCCCTTTAGGGTGGAAGTAGGGGAAATGGGTGATTTTTACACAAAATCGGAAATTTCTCAAAATTTTTCTAAGTGTCAAGGACTCTTCCAGAAAATCTCCCCCAGGCTCCTGGAAGCGTCCCCGGTACACCTCTGGCGGCTGCCCCCGCCTGGAAGTCCGACACACGCCTGAAATTTTCAAAGTATGAAAATACGCATTTTCATCCAAAAATTCAACTTTCCCCCCGTGCACCGCAAACTTCACCCCCACTTAGGTCACTGCCTTGGGGTGCCTTACAACATATTGACGCCCCCCTGGGGTGGAAGTAGGGGAAATGTGACATTTTTCACAAAATCGAGATTTTCTCAAAATTTTTCTAAGTGTCAAGGACTCTTCCAGAAAATCTCCCCCAGGCTCCTGGAAGCGTCCCCGGTACACCTCTGGCGGCTGCCCCCGCCTGGAAGTCCGACACACGCCTGAAATTTTCAAAGTATGAAAATACGCATTTTCATCCAAAAATTCAACTTTCCCCCCGTGCACCGCAAACTTCACCCCCACTTAGGTCACTGCCTTGGGGTGCCTTACAACATATTGACGCCCCCCTGGGGTGGAAGTAGGGGAAATGTGACATTTTTCACAAAATCGAGATTTTCTCAAAATTTTTCTAAGTGTCAAGGACTCTTCCAGAAAATCTCCCCCAGGCTCCTGGAAGCGTCCCCGGTACACCTCTGGCGGCTGCCCCCGCCTGGAAGTCCGACACACGCCTGAAATTTTCAAAGTATGAAAATACGCATTTTCATCCAAAAATTCAACTTTCCCCCCGTGCACCGCAAACTTCACCCCCACTTAGGTCACTGCCTTGGGGTGCCTTACAACATATTGACGCCCCCCTGGGGTGGAAGTAGGGGAAATGTGACATTTTTCACAAAATCGAGATTTTCTCAAAATTTTTCTAAGTGTCAAGGACTCTTCCAGAAAATCTCCCCCAGGCTCCTGGAAGCGTCCCCGGTACACCTCTGGCGGCTGCCCCCGCCTGGAAGTCCGACACACGCCTGAAATTTTCAAAGTATGAAAATACGCATTTTCATCCAAAAATTCAACTTTCCCCCCGTGCACCGCAAACTTCACCCCCACTTAGGTCACTGCCTTGGGGTGCCTTACAACATATTGACGCCCCCCTGGGGTGGAAGTAGGGGAAATGTGACATTTTTTCACAAAATCGAGATTTTCTCAAAATATTTCTAAGTCCCAAGGACACTTTCAGAAAATCTTCCCCAGGCTCCTGGAAGCGTCCCCGGTACGCCTCCGGCGGCTGCCCCCGCCTGGAAGTCTGACACACGCCTGAAATTTTCAAAGTATGAAAATACGCATTTTCATCCAAAAATTCGACTTTCCGCCCGTGCACCGCAAAATTCACCCTCATTTAGGTCACTGCCCTGGGGTGCTTTACAACATATTGACGCCCCCCTGGGGTGGAAGTAGGGGAAATGTGACATTTTTCACAAAATCGGAAATTTCTCAAAATTTTTCTAAGTCCCAAGGACACTTTCAGAAAATCTTCCCCAGGCTCCTGGAAGCGTCCTCGGTACGCCTCCGGCGGCTGCCCCCGCCTGGAAGTCTGACACACGCCTGAAATTTTCAAAGTATGAAAATAATGCATTTTCATCCAAAATTCGACTTTCCGCCCGTGCCCCGCAAACTTTACCCACAGTTAGGTCACTGTCCTGGGGTACCTCACAACATATTGACGCCCCCCTGGGGTGGAAGTAGGGGAAATGTGACATTTTTTCACAAAATCGAGATTTTCTCAAAATATTTCTAAGTCCCAAGGACACTTTCAGAAAATCTTCCCCAGGCTCCTGGAAGCGTCCTCGGTACGCCTCCAGCGGCTGCCCCCGCCTGGAAGTCTGACACACGCCTGGAATTTTCAAAGTATGAAAATAATGCATTTTCATCCAAAATTCGACTTTCCGCCCGTGCCCCGCAAACTTTACCCACAGTTAGGTCACTGTCCTGGGGTACCTCACAACATATTGACGCCCCCCTGTGGTGGAAGTAGGGGAAATGTGACATTTTTCACAAAATCGAGATTTTCTCAAAATATTTCTAAGTCCCAAGGACACTTTCATGAAATCTTCCCCAGGCTCCTGGAAGCGTCCCCGGTACGCCTCTGGCGGCTGCCCCCGCCTGGAAGTCCGACACACGCCTGAAATTTTCAAAG
>NW_027507936.1:122500-127500 GCF_051348905.1 Ranitomeya variabilis | reverse complement strand
GGCATCTGTCGCGAAAGACCACCCCTTGCGCGGGAAGGTCGAGGTGACTGGCCTCCGGAGGACGCCACGGCCGCCCTGCCTCGTGACCCACCGCTCCCGGGGCGACGCACTGAGTCGCTGCTGGGGAGAGGGGCCAGGGCGTGGGGGGGCCTGTGCGGCGCCGCCGTCTGGCTTAGACCTGCCTCCACCGCGGGGGGTCCTCGACCCACCGGCGGACGGGCGCGAGGAGTGGGAGAGGGGGGCTGGCCGTCGGGGTCCGCCGCGGCTCCGGCACAAGCCCCAGCGACCCGGAGGTCAAGCGCGGGGCATGGTCGGCCTGGCCGTGTCGGCGTCGCCCTCCGGCGTAGTCCCTTGTCCCGGGCTCTTGCCCGTAACCTCAAAGGTGACCGACCGAGCGGCGTCTCCCCCCGAAGCCGTGTCTCGACTGTTGAGAACAGACGAAGTCCGGTGCGGCAATACGCCGGGTACTCCCTTCGCCAAACTCGTGCCCCCCTTCGATTCGTCTTTCCTTCTCCATCCTCCCTTCTCGCTCCGGGGCGTCCGCTTGGTCTCTCTCTCTCGCTCTCCCTCTCGCTCTCGCGCTCCCTGCCGAGCCGCCTCGGAGGACGGCGGACGAGGGGAAGGCGACGGCGTTCGGCCGCGGGGCACACCGCACGGTGAGAACCCACTCGCCCGCCTCCCCGCACGTCTGTCATCCCCCCACTATCATAGGGGCTCGGGAAAAGACTGGAAAACGCGGAGCTCGGCGGTGGCGTGGAAGCGCCACCCACCGCCGCCGCTCTCGCCGATGCCCACCGCGGAGGCCGCCCTTCGGACGCTGGGGTGCGGCGCGGGCCTCCGCGGACGAGCTGCGCATCTGGAAGTCAAAGGGCCGCCCTCGGAGAAGATCGTTGTGCTGCCCCGCGCGGGGAGCGATTCGGACGGCGGGCCCCCACGCCGAGGTGGGTGGGCGCCCCTCCGTTCGCCCGTGCGGGTCGTCGGACCGCTGCCGTACCACGGTTCGGGTCAAACTCCCCACAGCTCGGCCGCCTCCGTCCGTAGACGGGAGGGCGACCGCCGGCGTGCGCGCCCAAGGACGAGTGCCTGAAACCCGGGGGGGGGTAACAGAGGAAGGAGACCGCCCGCCGTAAACCGACGCGGGCTCCAAAGCCCGGGCCGAGCGAGCGGCACCACCTCCCCACCCGGGAGCGCTGAGCCAGATCGATCGGAAGAAAGGGCAGGGGCTCGGGTGGAACCCCTGCCTCCGTTCTTCCCCTCGGGGGAGACGGGGAAGAAACGTGCCCCTGGAGTCCTGGAAGCGAGTGTCCGGCGCGCTCCGGGCGCCCTCGAGACGGAAGCCGGGTCGCGGTGCGATTCTCTCATAGGTCTCCCCGTTGGCGCGGAAGCGGGAGACATCCGACACAGAGAAACGCCGAGCCCGCTCCGAGGGGACAAAGTCAGAAGGAGCGATCCGCCCTCCCAGAGCCCTCCTGCGGACGAGGACTCTGGATCTGCCCCCCTTCTGACGACCGTCGCCCTCAGAGGACAGGAACCCACGTGGGGAGGGTCCGTTCGGGCTCGGGCGACCCAGGAAACGCGTCTCGGACTCGGGACGGACAACCGGCAAAAGTCCCCCTGGAGCCGCGGAAGCCTGGTCTCGGCGCGAGTGCGAACTTCCATGCAAAAGGGGGGTACTCGCCAAACCGCCTACCCGAGTCGAGGAACCACGAAAACAACGGATTTTGGTCGGGGCCGAGAGGTACCTCTCTCTCCTATATCCTGCAGCTGGTGTGCAAAACTGGGTATTTGCATGGTGAGACACCGACCCCCACTTTAAGGGAACAAAGTCAAAAAGTGTCCGACCTCCTGGAGCCGTGCGGCGGATCCGGCGGCCAGAAATTTCCTCATTCCGGTTCTATTTTTTTTTTTTTCGAATTTGCGAAATTTGGAGGCCAGGCGGCGTAGCTGGGACCTGGACTAGCTCGAAACACCCTGAACCGGTGAGCGGAATCGATTTCCCAAAGTTCTACGGCTCCCGGAAGCCAAAAACAGCTCGCCGGAAAATTTCAAAGTCCCAAGGACTCTTTCTTGAAAATCAATCCGGGGGCCATGGAAGTGTCCTCGGTACAACCTCAGAGCTTTCCCCCGCCTGGAAGTCTGACAGCGGTCTGACGTTTTTCAAAGTTTTGAGCTCTCTGTTTGTTCTCAAAGTCACAAAATCGCTTTTTTTCAGTTTTCCACCCAGCAGACCCAAACTTCACCCCCACTTAGGTCACTGTCTAGGGGCGCCTTACGACATATTGACGCCCCTTTAGGGTGGAAGTAGGGGAAATGGGTGATTTTTACACAAAATCGGAAATTTCTCAAAATTTTTCTAAGTGTCAAGGACTCTTCCAGAAAATCTCCCCCAGGCTCCTGGAAGCGTCCCCGGTACACCTCTGGCGGCTGCCCCCGCCTGGAAGTCCGACACACGCCTGAAATTTTCAAAGTATGAAAATACGCATTTTCATCCAAAAATTCAACTTTCCCCCCGTGCACCGCAAACTTCACCCCCACTTAGGTCACTGCCTTGGGGTGCCTTACAACATATTGACGCCCCCCTGGGGTGGAAGTAGGGGAAATGTGACATTTTTCACAAAATCGAGATTTTCTCAAAATTTTTCTAAGTGTCAAGGACTCTTCCAGAAAATCTCCCCCAGGCTCCTGGAAGCGTCCCCGGTACACCTCTGGCGGCTGCCCCCGCCTGGAAGTCCGACACACGCCTGAAATTTTCAAAGTATGAAAATACGCATTTTCATCCAAAAATTCAACTTTCCCCCCGTGCACCGCAAACTTCACCCCCACTTAGGTCACTGCCTTGGGGTGCCTTACAACATATTGACGCCCCCCTGGGGTGGAAGTAGGGGAAATGTGACATTTTTCACAAAATCGAGATTTTCTCAAAATTTTTCTAAGTGTCAAGGACTCTTCCAGAAAATCTCCCCCAGGCTCCTGGAAGCGTCCCCGGTACACCTCTGGCGGCTGCCCCCGCCTGGAAGTCCGACACACGCCTGAAATTTTCAAAGTATGAAAATACGCATTTTCATCCAAAAATTCAACTTTCCCCCCGTGCACCGCAAACTTCACCCCCACTTAGGTCACTGCCTTGGGGTGCCTTACAACATATTGACGCCCCCCTGGGGTGGAAGTAGGGGAAATGTGACATTTTTCACAAAATCGAGATTTTCTCAAAATTTTTCTAAGTGTCAAGGACTCTTCCAGAAAATCTCCCCCAGGCTCCTGGAAGCGTCCCCGGTACACCTCTGGCGGCTGCCCCCGCCTGGAAGTCCGACACACGCCTGAAATTTTCAAAGTATGAAAATACGCATTTTCATCCAAAAATTCAACTTTCCCCCCGTGCACCGCAAACTTCACCCCCACTTAGGTCACTGCCTTGGGGTGCCTTACAACATATTGACGCCCCCCTGGGGTGGAAGTAGGGGAAATGTGACATTTTTTCACAAAATCGAGATTTTCTCAAAATATTTCTAAGTCCCAAGGACACTTTCAGAAAATCTTCCCCAGGCTCCTGGAAGCGTCCCCGGTACGCCTCCGGCGGCTGCCCCCGCCTGGAAGTCTGACACACGCCTGAAATTTTCAAAGTATGAAAATACGCATTTTCATCCAAAAATTCGACTTTCCGCCCGTGCACCGCAAAATTCACCCTCATTTAGGTCACTGCCCTGGGGTGCTTTACAACATATTGACGCCCCCCTGGGGTGGAAGTAGGGGAAATGTGACATTTTTCACAAAATCGGAAATTTCTCAAAATTTTTCTAAGTCCCAAGGACACTTTCAGAAAATCTTCCCCAGGCTCCTGGAAGCGTCCTCGGTACGCCTCCGGCGGCTGCCCCCGCCTGGAAGTCTGACACACGCCTGAAATTTTCAAAGTATGAAAATAATGCATTTTCATCCAAAATTCGACTTTCCGCCCGTGCCCCGCAAACTTTACCCACAGTTAGGTCACTGTCCTGGGGTACCTCACAACATATTGACGCCCCCCTGGGGTGGAAGTAGGGGAAATGTGACATTTTTTCACAAAATCGAGATTTTCTCAAAATATTTCTAAGTCCCAAGGACACTTTCAGAAAATCTTCCCCAGGCTCCTGGAAGCGTCCTCGGTACGCCTCCAGCGGCTGCCCCCGCCTGGAAGTCTGACACACGCCTGGAATTTTCAAAGTATGAAAATAATGCATTTTCATCCAAAATTCGACTTTCCGCCCGTGCCCCGCAAACTTTACCCACAGTTAGGTCACTGTCCTGGGGTACCTCACAACATATTGACGCCCCCCTGTGGTGGAAGTAGGGGAAATGTGACATTTTTCACAAAATCGAGATTTTCTCAAAATATTTCTAAGTCCCAAGGACACTTTCATGAAATCTTCCCCAGGCTCCTGGAAGCGTCCCCGGTACGCCTCTGGCGGCTGCCCCCGCCTGGAAGTCCGACACACGCCTGAAATTTTCAAAGTATGAAAATACGCATTTTCATCCAAAAATTCAACTTTCCCCCCGTGCACCGCAAACTTCACCCGCATTTAGGTCACTGCCCTGGGGTGCTTTACAACATATTGACGCCCCCCTGTGGTGGAAGTAGGGGAAATGTGACATTTTTTCACAAAATCGAGATTTTCTCAAAATATTTCTAAGTCCCAAGGACACTTTCAGAAAATCTTCCCCAGGCTCCTGGAAGCGTCCCCGGTACGCCTCTGGCGGCTGCCCCCGCCTGGAAGTCCGACACACGCCTGAAATTTTCAAAGTATGAAAATACGCATTTTCATCCAAAAATTCAACTTTCCCCCCGTGCACCGCAAACTTTACCCGCATTTAGGTCACTGCCCTTGGGTGCTTTACAACATATTGACGCCCCCCCTGTGGTGGTAGTAGGGGAAATGTGACATTTTTCACAAAATCGAGATTTTCTAAAAATTGCACTAAGTCCCAAGGACTCTTCCAGAAAATCTTCCCCGGGCTCCTGGAAGCGT
>NW_027507936.1:107500-112500 GCF_051348905.1 Ranitomeya variabilis | reverse complement strand
TTCCTTCTCCATCCTCCCTTCTCGCTCCGGGGCGTCCGCTTGGTCTCTCTCTCTCGCTCTCCCTCTCGCTCTCGCGCTCCCTGCCGAGCCGCCTCGGAGGACGGCGGACGAGGGGAAGGCGACGGCGTTCGGCCGCGGGGCACACCGCACGGTGAGAACCCACTCGCCCGCCTCCCCGCACGTCTGTCATCCCCCCACTATCGTAGGGGCTCGGGAAAAGACTGGAAAACGCGGAGCTCGGCGGTGGCGTGGAAGCGCCACCCACCGCCGCCGCTCTCGCCGATGCCCACCGCGGAGGCCGCCCTTCGGACGCTGGGGTGCGGCGCGGGCCTCCGCGGACGAGCTGCGCATCTGAAAGTCAAAGGGCCGCCCTCGGAGAAGATCGTTGTGCTGCCCCGCGCGGGGAGCGATTCGGACGGCGGGCCCCCACGCCGAGGTGGGTGGGCGCCCCTCCGTTCGCCCGTGCGGGTCGTCGGACCGCTGCCGTACCACGGTTCGGGTCAAACTCCCCACAGCTCGGCCGCCTCCGTCCGTAGACGGGAGGGCGACCGCCGGCGTGCGCGCCCAAGGACGAGTGCCTGAAACCCGGGGGGGGGTAACAGAGGAAGGAGACCGCCCGCCGTAAACCGACGCGGGCTCCAAAGCCCGGGCCGAGCGAGCGGCACCACCTCCCCACCCGGGAGCGCTGAGCCAGATCGATCGGAAGAAAGGGCAGGGGCTCGGGTGGAACCCCTGCCTCCGTTCTTCCCCTCGGGGGAGACGGGGAAGAAACGTGCCCCTGGAGTCCTGGAAGCGAGTGTCCGGCGCGCTCCGGGCGCCCTCGAGACGGAAGCCGGGTCGCGGTGCGATTCTCTCATAGGTCTCCCCGTTGGCGCGGAAGCGGGAGACATCCGACACAGAGAAACGCCGAGCCCGCTCCGAGGGGACAAAGTCAGAAGGAGCGATCCGCCCTCCCAGAGCCCTCCTGCGGACGAGGACTCTGGATCTGCCCCCCTTCTGACGACCGTCGCCCTCAGAGGACAGGAACCCACGTGGGGAGGGTCCGTTCGGGCTCGGGCGACCCAGGAAACGCGTCTCGGACTCGGGACGGACAACCGGCAAAAGTCCCCCTGGAGCCGCGGAAGCCTGGTCTCGGCGCGAGTGCGAACTTCCATGCAAAAGGGGGGTACTCGCCAAACCGCCTACCCGAGTCGAGGAACCACGAAAACAACGGATTTTGGTCGGGGCCGAGAGGTACCTCTCTCTCCTATATCCTGCAGCTGGTGTGCAAAACTGGGTATTTGCATGGTGAGACACCGACCCCCACTTTAAGGGAACAAAGTCAAAAAGTGTCCGACCTCCTGGAGCCGTGCGGCGGATCCGGCGGCCAGAAATTTCCTCATTCCGGTTCTATTTTTTTTTTTTTCGAATTTGCGAAATTTGGAGGCCAGGCGGCGTAGCTGGGACCTGGACTAGCTCGAAACACCCTGAACCGGTGAGCGGAATCGATTTCCCAAAGTTCTACGGCTCCCGGAAGCCAAAAACAGCTCGCCGGAAAATTTCAAAGTCCCAAGGACTCTTTCTTGAAAATCAATCCGGGGGCCATGGAAGTGTCCTCGGTACAACCTCAGAGCTTTCCCCCGCCTGGAAGTCTGACAGCGGTCTGACGTTTTTCAAAGTTTTGAGCTCTCTGTTTGTTCTCAAAGTCACAAAATCGCTTTTTTTCAGTTTTCCACCCAGCAGACCCAAACTTCACCCCCACTTAGGTCACTGTCTAGGGGCGCCTTACGACATATTGACGCCCCTTTAGGGTGGAAGTAGGGGAAATGGGTGATTTTTACACAAAATCGGAAATTTCTCAAAATTTTTCTAAGTGTCAAGGACTCTTCCAGAAAATCTCCCCCAGGCTCCTGGAAGCGTCCCCGGTACACCTCTGGCGGCTGCCCCCGCCTGGAAGTCCGACACACGCCTGAAATTTTCAAAGTATGAAAATACGCATTTTCATCCAAAAATTCAACTTTCCCCCCGTGCACCGCAAACTTCACCCCCACTTAGGTCACTGCCTTGGGGTGCCTTACAACATATTGACGCCCCCCTGGGGTGGAAGTAGGGGAAATGTGACATTTTTCACAAAATCGAGATTTTCTCAAAATTTTTCTAAGTGTCAAGGACTCTTCCAGAAAATCTCCCCCAGGCTCCTGGAAGCGTCCCCGGTACACCTCTGGCGGCTGCCCCCGCCTGGAAGTCCGACACACGCCTGAAATTTTCAAAGTATGAAAATACGCATTTTCATCCAAAAATTCAACTTTCCCCCCGTGCACCGCAAACTTCACCCCCACTTAGGTCACTGCCTTGGGGTGCCTTACAACATATTGACGCCCCCCTGGGGTGGAAGTAGGGGAAATGTGACATTTTTCACAAAATCGAGATTTTCTCAAAATTTTTCTAAGTGTCAAGGACTCTTCCAGAAAATCTCCCCCAGGCTCCTGGAAGCGTCCCCGGTACACCTCTGGCGGCTGCCCCCGCCTGGAAGTCCGACACACGCCTGAAATTTTCAAAGTATGAAAATACGCATTTTCATCCAAAAATTCAACTTTCCCCCCGTGCACCGCAAACTTCACCCCCACTTAGGTCACTGCCTTGGGGTGCCTTACAACATATTGACGCCCCCCTGGGGTGGAAGTAGGGGAAATGTGACATTTTTCACAAAATCGAGATTTTCTCAAAATTTTTCTAAGTGTCAAGGACTCTTCCAGAAAATCTCCCCCAGGCTCCTGGAAGCGTCCCCGGTACACCTCTGGCGGCTGCCCCCGCCTGGAAGTCCGACACACGCCTGAAATTTTCAAAGTATGAAAATACGCATTTTCATCCAAAAATTCAACTTTCCCCCCGTGCACCGCAAACTTCACCCCCACTTAGGTCACTGCCTTGGGGTGCCTTACAACATATTGACGCCCCCCTGGGGTGGAAGTAGGGGAAATGTGACATTTTTTCACAAAATCGAGATTTTCTCAAAATATTTCTAAGTCCCAAGGACACTTTCAGAAAATCTTCCCCAGGCTCCTGGAAGCGTCCCCGGTACGCCTCCGGCGGCTGCCCCCGCCTGGAAGTCTGACACACGCCTGAAATTTTCAAAGTATGAAAATACGCATTTTCATCCAAAAATTCGACTTTCCGCCCGTGCACCGCAAAATTCACCCTCATTTAGGTCACTGCCCTGGGGTGCTTTACAACATATTGACGCCCCCCTGGGGTGGAAGTAGGGGAAATGTGACATTTTTCACAAAATCGGAAATTTCTCAAAATTTTTCTAAGTCCCAAGGACACTTTCAGAAAATCTTCCCCAGGCTCCTGGAAGCGTCCTCGGTACGCCTCCGGCGGCTGCCCCCGCCTGGAAGTCTGACACACGCCTGAAATTTTCAAAGTATGAAAATAATGCATTTTCATCCAAAATTCGACTTTCCGCCCGTGCCCCGCAAACTTTACCCACAGTTAGGTCACTGTCCTGGGGTACCTCACAACATATTGACGCCCCCCTGGGGTGGAAGTAGGGGAAATGTGACATTTTTTCACAAAATCGAGATTTTCTCAAAATATTTCTAAGTCCCAAGGACACTTTCAGAAAATCTTCCCCAGGCTCCTGGAAGCGTCCTCGGTACGCCTCCAGCGGCTGCCCCCGCCTGGAAGTCTGACACACGCCTGGAATTTTCAAAGTATGAAAATAATGCATTTTCATCCAAAATTCGACTTTCCGCCCGTGCCCCGCAAACTTTACCCACAGTTAGGTCACTGTCCTGGGGTACCTCACAACATATTGACGCCCCCCTGTGGTGGAAGTAGGGGAAATGTGACATTTTTCACAAAATCGAGATTTTCTCAAAATATTTCTAAGTCCCAAGGACACTTTCATGAAATCTTCCCCAGGCTCCTGGAAGCGTCCCCGGTACGCCTCTGGCGGCTGCCCCCGCCTGGAAGTCCGACACACGCCTGAAATTTTCAAAGTATGAAAATACGCATTTTCATCCAAAAATTCAACTTTCCCCCCGTGCACCGCAAACTTCACCCGCATTTAGGTCACTGCCCTGGGGTGCTTTACAACATATTGACGCCCCCCTGTGGTGGAAGTAGGGGAAATGTGACATTTTTTCACAAAATCGAGATTTTCTCAAAATATTTCTAAGTCCCAAGGACACTTTCAGAAAATCTTCCCCAGGCTCCTGGAAGCGTCCCCGGTACGCCTCTGGCGGCTGCCCCCGCCTGGAAGTCCGACACACGCCTGAAATTTTCAAAGTATGAAAATACGCATTTTCATCCAAAAATTCAACTTTCCCCCCGTGCACCGCAAACTTTACCCGCATTTAGGTCACTGCCCTTGGGTGCTTTACAACATATTGACGCCCCCCCTGTGGTGGTAGTAGGGGAAATGTGACATTTTTCACAAAATCGAGATTTTCTAAAAATTGCACTAAGTCCCAAGGACTCTTCCAGAAAATCTTCCCCGGGCTCCTGGAAGCGTCCCAGGTACACCTCCGGCGGCTGCCCCCGCCTGGAAGTCTGACACACGCCTGAAATTTTTAAAGTATGAAAATACGCATTTTCATCCAAAAATTCAACTTTCCCCCCGTGCACCGCAAACTTCACCCGCATTTAGGTCACTGCCTTGGGGTGCCTTACAACATATTGACGCCCCCCTGTGGTGGTAGTAGGGGAAATGTGACATTTTTCACAAAATCGAGATTTTCTAAAAAATTGCACTAAGTCCCAAGCACTCTTCCAGAAAATCTCCCCCAGGCTCCTGGAAGCGTCCCCGGTACACCTCCGGCGGCTGCACCCGCCTGGAAGTCTGACACACGCCTGAAAATTTCAAAGTATGAAAATACGCATTTTCATCCAAAAATTCAACTTTCCGCCCGTGCCCCGCAAACTTTACCCACAGTTAGGTCACTGTCCTGGGTTACCTCACAACATATTGACGCCCCCCTGTGGTGGAAGTAGGGACATTTTTCACAAAATCGAGATTT
>NW_027507936.1:95000-97500 GCF_051348905.1 Ranitomeya variabilis | reverse complement strand
CGCCTCCGTCCGTAGACGGGAGGGCGACCGCCGGCGTGCGCGCCCAAGGACGAGTGCCTGAAACCCGGGGGGGGGTAACAGAGGAAGGAGACCGCCCGCCGTAAACCGACGCGGGCTCCAAAGCCCGGGCCGAGCGAGCGGCACCACCTCCCCACCCGGGAGCGCTGAGCCAGATCGATCGGAAGAAAGGGCAGGGGCTCGGGTGGAACCCCTGCCTCCGTTCTTCCCCTCGGGGGAGACGGGGAAGAAACGTGCCCCTGGAGTCCTGGAAGCGAGTGTCCGGCGCGCTCCGGGCGCCCTCGAGACGGAAGCCGGGTCGCGGTGCGATTCTCTCATAGGTCTCCCCGTTGGCGCGGAAGCGGGAGACATCCGACACAGAGAAACGCCGAGCCCGCTCCGAGGGGACAAAGTCAGAAGGAGCGATCCGCCCTCCCAGAGCCCTCCTGCGGACGAGGACTCTGGATCTGCCCCCCTTCTGACGACCGTCGCCCTCAGAGGACAGGAACCCACGTGGGGAGGGTCCGTTCGGGCTCGGGCGACCCAGGAAACGCGTCTCGGACTCGGGACGGACAACCGGCAAAAGTCCCCCTGGAGCCGCGGAAGCCTGGTCTCGGCGCGAGTGCGAACTTCCATGCAAAAGGGGGGTACTCGCCAAACCGCCTACCCGAGTCGAGGAACCACGAAAACAACGGATTTTGGTCGGGGCCGAGAGGTACCTCTCTCTCCTATATCCTGCAGCTGGTGTGCAAAACTGGGTATTTGCATGGTGAGACACCGACCCCCACTTTAAGGGAACAAAGTCAAAAAGTGTCCGACCTCCTGGAGCCGTGCGGCGGATCCGGCGGCCAGAAATTTCCTCATTCCGGTTCTATTTTTTTTTTTTTCGAATTTGCGAAATTTGGAGGCCAGGCGGCGTAGCTGGGACCTGGACTAGCTCGAAACACCCTGAACCGGTGAGCGGAATCGATTTCCCAAAGTTCTACGGCTCCCGGAAGCCAAAAACAGCTCGCCGGAAAATTTCAAAGTCCCAAGGACTCTTTCTTGAAAATCAATCCGGGGGCCATGGAAGTGTCCTCGGTACAACCTCAGAGCTTTCCCCCGCCTGGAAGTCTGACAGCGGTCTGACGTTTTTCAAAGTTTTGAGCTCTCTGTTTGTTCTCAAAGTCACAAAATCGCTTTTTTTCAGTTTTCCACCCAGCAGACCCAAACTTCACCCCCACTTAGGTCACTGTCTAGGGGCGCCTTACGACATATTGACGCCCCTTTAGGGTGGAAGTAGGGGAAATGGGTGATTTTTACACAAAATCGGAAATTTCTCAAAATTTTTCTAAGTGTCAAGGACTCTTCCAGAAAATCTCCCCCAGGCTCCTGGAAGCGTCCCCGGTACACCTCTGGCGGCTGCCCCCGCCTGGAAGTCCGACACACGCCTGAAATTTTCAAAGTATGAAAATACGCATTTTCATCCAAAAATTCAACTTTCCCCCCGTGCACCGCAAACTTCACCCCCACTTAGGTCACTGCCTTGGGGTGCCTTACAACATATTGACGCCCCCCTGGGGTGGAAGTAGGGGAAATGTGACATTTTTCACAAAATCGAGATTTTCTCAAAATTTTTCTAAGTGTCAAGGACTCTTCCAGAAAATCTCCCCCAGGCTCCTGGAAGCGTCCCCGGTACACCTCTGGCGGCTGCCCCCGCCTGGAAGTCCGACACACGCCTGAAATTTTCAAAGTATGAAAATACGCATTTTCATCCAAAAATTCAACTTTCCCCCCGTGCACCGCAAACTTCACCCCCACTTAGGTCACTGCCTTGGGGTGCCTTACAACATATTGACGCCCCCCTGGGGTGGAAGTAGGGGAAATGTGACATTTTTCACAAAATCGAGATTTTCTCAAAATTTTTCTAAGTGTCAAGGACTCTTCCAGAAAATCTCCCCCAGGCTCCTGGAAGCGTCCCCGGTACACCTCTGGCGGCTGCCCCCGCCTGGAAGTCCGACACACGCCTGAAATTTTCAAAGTATGAAAATACGCATTTTCATCCAAAAATTCAACTTTCCCCCCGTGCACCGCAAACTTCACCCCCACTTAGGTCACTGCCTTGGGGTGCCTTACAACATATTGACGCCCCCCTGGGGTGGAAGTAGGGGAAATGTGACATTTTTCACAAAATCGAGATTTTCTCAAAATTTTTCTAAGTGTCAAGGACTCTTCCAGAAAATCTCCCCCAGGCTCCTGGAAGCGTCCCCGGTACACCTCTGGCGGCTGCCCCCGCCTGGAAGTCCGACACACGCCTGAAATTTTCAAAGTATGAAAATACGCATTTTCATCCAAAAATTCAACTTTCCCCCCGTGCACCGCAAACTTCACCCCCACTTAGGTCACTGCCTTGGGGTGCCTTACAACATATTGACGCCCCCCTGGGGTGGAAGTAGGGGAAATGTGACATTTTTTCACAAAATCGAGATTTTCTCAAAATATTTCTAAGTCCCAAGGACACTTT
>NW_027507936.1:80000-82500 GCF_051348905.1 Ranitomeya variabilis | reverse complement strand
GGGAGGGTCCGTTCGGGCTCGGGCGACCCAGGAAACGCGTCTCGGACTCGGGACGGACAACCGGCAAAAGTCCCCCTGGAGCCGCGGAAGCCTGGTCTCGGCGCGAGTGCGAACTTCCATGCAAAAGGGGGGTACTCGCCAAACCGCCTACCCGAGTCGAGGAACCACGAAAACAACGGATTTTGGTCGGGGCCGAGAGGTACCTCTCTCTCCTATATCCTGCAGCTGGTGTGCAAAACTGGGTATTTGCATGGTGAGACACCGACCCCCACTTTAAGGGAACAAAGTCAAAAAGTGTCCGACCTCCTGGAGCCGTGCGGCGGATCCGGCGGCCAGAAATTTCCTCATTCCGGTTCTATTTTTTTTTTTTTCGAATTTGCGAAATTTGGAGGCCAGGCGGCGTAGCTGGGACCTGGACTAGCTCGAAACACCCTGAACCGGTGAGCGGAATCGATTTCCCAAAGTTCTACGGCTCCCGGAAGCCAAAAACAGCTCGCCGGAAAATTTCAAAGTCCCAAGGACTCTTTCTTGAAAATCAATCCGGGGGCCATGGAAGTGTCCTCGGTACAACCTCAGAGCTTTCCCCCGCCTGGAAGTCTGACAGCGGTCTGACGTTTTTCAAAGTTTTGAGCTCTCTGTTTGTTCTCAAAGTCACAAAATCGCTTTTTTTCAGTTTTCCACCCAGCAGACCCAAACTTCACCCCCACTTAGGTCACTGTCTAGGGGCGCCTTACGACATATTGACGCCCCTTTAGGGTGGAAGTAGGGGAAATGGGTGATTTTTACACAAAATCGGAAATTTCTCAAAATTTTTCTAAGTGTCAAGGACTCTTCCAGAAAATCTCCCCCAGGCTCCTGGAAGCGTCCCCGGTACACCTCTGGCGGCTGCCCCCGCCTGGAAGTCCGACACACGCCTGAAATTTTCAAAGTATGAAAATACGCATTTTCATCCAAAAATTCAACTTTCCCCCCGTGCACCGCAAACTTCACCCCCACTTAGGTCACTGCCTTGGGGTGCCTTACAACATATTGACGCCCCCCTGGGGTGGAAGTAGGGGAAATGTGACATTTTTCACAAAATCGAGATTTTCTCAAAATTTTTCTAAGTGTCAAGGACTCTTCCAGAAAATCTCCCCCAGGCTCCTGGAAGCGTCCCCGGTACACCTCTGGCGGCTGCCCCCGCCTGGAAGTCCGACACACGCCTGAAATTTTCAAAGTATGAAAATACGCATTTTCATCCAAAAATTCAACTTTCCCCCCGTGCACCGCAAACTTCACCCCCACTTAGGTCACTGCCTTGGGGTGCCTTACAACATATTGACGCCCCCCTGGGGTGGAAGTAGGGGAAATGTGACATTTTTCACAAAATCGAGATTTTCTCAAAATTTTTCTAAGTGTCAAGGACTCTTCCAGAAAATCTCCCCCAGGCTCCTGGAAGCGTCCCCGGTACACCTCTGGCGGCTGCCCCCGCCTGGAAGTCCGACACACGCCTGAAATTTTCAAAGTATGAAAATACGCATTTTCATCCAAAAATTCAACTTTCCCCCCGTGCACCGCAAACTTCACCCCCACTTAGGTCACTGCCTTGGGGTGCCTTACAACATATTGACGCCCCCCTGGGGTGGAAGTAGGGGAAATGTGACATTTTTCACAAAATCGAGATTTTCTCAAAATTTTTCTAAGTGTCAAGGACTCTTCCAGAAAATCTCCCCCAGGCTCCTGGAAGCGTCCCCGGTACACCTCTGGCGGCTGCCCCCGCCTGGAAGTCCGACACACGCCTGAAATTTTCAAAGTATGAAAATACGCATTTTCATCCAAAAATTCAACTTTCCCCCCGTGCACCGCAAACTTCACCCCCACTTAGGTCACTGCCTTGGGGTGCCTTACAACATATTGACGCCCCCCTGGGGTGGAAGTAGGGGAAATGTGACATTTTTCACAAAATCGAGATTTTCTCAAAATTTTTCTAAGTGTCAAGGACTCTTCCAGAAAATCTCCCCCAGGCTCCTGGAAGCGTCCCCGGTACACCTCTGGCGGCTGCCCCCGCCTGGAAGTCCGACACACGCCTGAAATTTTCAAAGTATGAAAATACGCATTTTCATCCAAAAATTCAACTTTCCCCCCGTGCACCGCAAACTTCACCCCCACTTAGGTCACTGCCTTGGGGTGCCTTACAACATATTGACGCCCCCCTGGGGTGGAAGTAGGGGAAATGTGACATTTTTCACAAAATCGAGATTTTCTCAAAATTTTTCTAAGTGTCAAGGACTCTTCCAGAAAATCTCCCCCAGGCTCCTGGAAGCGTCCCCGGTACACCTCTGGCGGCTGCCCCCGCCTGGAAGTCCGACACACGCCTGAAATTTTCAAAGTATGAAAATACGCATTTTCATCCAAAAATTCAACTTTCCCCCCGTGCACCGCAAACTTCACCCCCACTTAGGTCACTGCCTTGGGGTGCCTTACAACATATTGACGCCCCCCTGGGGTGGAAGTAGGGGAA
>NW_027507936.1:65000-67500 GCF_051348905.1 Ranitomeya variabilis | reverse complement strand
TTCTATTTTTTTTTTTTTCGAATTTGCGAAATTTGGAGGCCAGGCGGCGTAGCTGGGACCTGGACTAGCTCGAAACACCCTGAACCGGTGAGCGGAATCGATTTCCCAAAGTTCTACGGCTCCCGGAAGCCAAAAACAGCTCGCCGGAAAATTTCAAAGTCCCAAGGACTCTTTCTTGAAAATCAATCCGGGGGCCATGGAAGTGTCCTCGGTACAACCTCAGAGCTTTCCCCCGCCTGGAAGTCTGACAGCGGTCTGACGTTTTTCAAAGTTTTGAGCTCTCTGTTTGTTCTCAAAGTCACAAAATCGCTTTTTTTCAGTTTTCCACCCAGCAGACCCAAACTTCACCCCCACTTAGGTCACTGTCTAGGGGCGCCTTACGACATATTGACGCCCCTTTAGGGTGGAAGTAGGGGAAATGGGTGATTTTTACACAAAATCGGAAATTTCTCAAAATTTTTCTAAGTGTCAAGGACTCTTCCAGAAAATCTCCCCCAGGCTCCTGGAAGCGTCCCCGGTACACCTCTGGCGGCTGCCCCCGCCTGGAAGTCCGACACACGCCTGAAATTTTCAAAGTATGAAAATACGCATTTTCATCCAAAAATTCAACTTTCCCCCCGTGCACCGCAAACTTCACCCCCACTTAGGTCACTGCCTTGGGGTGCCTTACAACATATTGACGCCCCCCTGGGGTGGAAGTAGGGGAAATGTGACATTTTTCACAAAATCGAGATTTTCTCAAAATTTTTCTAAGTGTCAAGGACTCTTCCAGAAAATCTCCCCCAGGCTCCTGGAAGCGTCCCCGGTACACCTCTGGCGGCTGCCCCCGCCTGGAAGTCCGACACACGCCTGAAATTTTCAAAGTATGAAAATACGCATTTTCATCCAAAAATTCAACTTTCCCCCCGTGCACCGCAAACTTCACCCCCACTTAGGTCACTGCCTTGGGGTGCCTTACAACATATTGACGCCCCCCTGGGGTGGAAGTAGGGGAAATGTGACATTTTTCACAAAATCGAGATTTTCTCAAAATTTTTCTAAGTGTCAAGGACTCTTCCAGAAAATCTCCCCCAGGCTCCTGGAAGCGTCCCCGGTACACCTCTGGCGGCTGCCCCCGCCTGGAAGTCCGACACACGCCTGAAATTTTCAAAGTATGAAAATACGCATTTTCATCCAAAAATTCAACTTTCCCCCCGTGCACCGCAAACTTCACCCCCACTTAGGTCACTGCCTTGGGGTGCCTTACAACATATTGACGCCCCCCTGGGGTGGAAGTAGGGGAAATGTGACATTTTTCACAAAATCGAGATTTTCTCAAAATTTTTCTAAGTGTCAAGGACTCTTCCAGAAAATCTCCCCCAGGCTCCTGGAAGCGTCCCCGGTACACCTCTGGCGGCTGCCCCCGCCTGGAAGTCCGACACACGCCTGAAATTTTCAAAGTATGAAAATACGCATTTTCATCCAAAAATTCAACTTTCCCCCCGTGCACCGCAAACTTCACCCCCACTTAGGTCACTGCCTTGGGGTGCCTTACAACATATTGACGCCCCCCTGGGGTGGAAGTAGGGGAAATGTGACATTTTTTCACAAAATCGAGATTTTCTCAAAATATTTCTAAGTCCCAAGGACACTTTCAGAAAATCTTCCCCAGGCTCCTGGAAGCGTCCCCGGTACGCCTCCGGCGGCTGCCCCCGCCTGGAAGTCTGACACACGCCTGAAATTTTCAAAGTATGAAAATACGCATTTTCATCCAAAAATTCGACTTTCCGCCCGTGCACCGCAAAATTCACCCTCATTTAGGTCACTGCCCTGGGGTGCTTTACAACATATTGACGCCCCCCTGGGGTGGAAGTAGGGGAAATGTGACATTTTTCACAAAATCGGAAATTTCTCAAAATTTTTCTAAGTCCCAAGGACACTTTCAGAAAATCTTCCCCAGGCTCCTGGAAGCGTCCTCGGTACGCCTCCGGCGGCTGCCCCCGCCTGGAAGTCTGACACACGCCTGAAATTTTCAAAGTATGAAAATAATGCATTTTCATCCAAAATTCGACTTTCCGCCCGTGCCCCGCAAACTTTACCCACAGTTAGGTCACTGTCCTGGGGTACCTCACAACATATTGACGCCCCCCTGGGGTGGAAGTAGGGGAAATGTGACATTTTTTCACAAAATCGAGATTTTCTCAAAATATTTCTAAGTCCCAAGGACACTTTCAGAAAATCTTCCCCAGGCTCCTGGAAGCGTCCTCGGTACGCCTCCAGCGGCTGCCCCCGCCTGGAAGTCTGACACACGCCTGGAATTTTCAAAGTATGAAAATAATGCATTTTCATCCAAAATTCGACTTTCCGCCCGTGCCCCGCAAACTTTACCCACAGTTAGGTCACTGTCCTGGGGTACCTCACAACATATTGACGCCCCCCTGTGGTGGAAGTAGGGGAAATGTGACATTTTTCACAAAATCGAGATTTTCTCAAAATATTTCTAAGTCCCAAGGACACTTTC
>NW_027507936.1:52500-55000 GCF_051348905.1 Ranitomeya variabilis | reverse complement strand
GTGCGCGCCCAAGGACGAGTGCCTGAAACCCGGGGGGGGGTAACAGAGGAAGGAGACCGCCCGCCGTAAACCGACGCGGGCTCCAAAGCCCGGGCCGAGCGAGCGGCACCACCTCCCCACCCAGGAGCGCTGAGCCAGATCGATCGGAAGAAAGGGCAGGGGCTCGGGTGGAACCCCTGCCTCCGTTCTTCCCCTCGGGGGAGACGGGGAAGAAACGTGCCCCTGGAGTCCTGGAAGCGAGTGTCCGGCGCGCTCCGGGCGCCCTCGAGACGGAAGCCGGGTCGCGGTGCGATTCTCTCATAGGTCTCCCCGTTGGCGCGGAAGCGGGAGACATCCGACACAGAGAAACGCCGAGCCCGCTCCGAGGGGACAAAGTCAGAAGGAGCGATCCGCCCTCCCAGAGCCCTCCTGCGGACGAGGACTCTGGATCTGCCCCCCTTCTGACGACCGTCGCCCTCAGAGGACAGGAACCCACGTGGGGAGGGTCCGTTCGGGCTCGGGCGACCCAGGAAACGCGTCTCGGACTCGGGACGGACAACCGGCAAAAGTCCCCCTGGAGCCGCGGAAGCCTGGTCTCGGCGCGAGTGCGAACTTCCATGCAAAAGGGGGGTACTCGCCAAACCGCCTACCCGAGTCGAGGAACCACGAAAACAACGGATTTTGGTCGGGGCCGAGAGGTACCTCTCTCTCCTATATCCTGCAGCTGGTGTGCAAAACTGGGTATTTGCATGGTGAGACACCGACCCCCACTTTAAGGGAACAAAGTCAAAAAGTGTCCGACCTCCTGGAGCCGTGCGGCGGATCCGGCGGCCAGAAATTTCCTCATTCCGGTTCTATTTTTTTTTTTTTCGAATTTGCGAAATTTGGAGGCCAGGCGGCGTAGCTGGGACCTGGACTAGCTCGAAACACCCTGAACCGGTGAGCGGAATCGATTTCCCAAAGTTCTACGGCTCCCGGAAGCCAAAAACAGCTCGCCGGAAAATTTCAAAGTCCCAAGGACTCTTTCTTGAAAATCAATCCGGGGGCCATGGAAGTGTCCTCGGTACAACCTCAGAGCTTTCCCCCGCCTGGAAGTCTGACAGCGGTCTGACGTTTTTCAAAGTTTTGAGCTCTCTGTTTGTTCTCAAAGTCACAAAATCGCTTTTTTTCAGTTTTCCACCCAGCAGACCCAAACTTCACCCCCACTTAGGTCACTGTCTAGGGGCGCCTTACGACATATTGACGCCCCTTTAGGGTGGAAGTAGGGGAAATGGGTGATTTTTACACAAAATCGGAAATTTCTCAAAATTTTTCTAAGTGTCAAGGACTCTTCCAGAAAATCTCCCCCAGGCTCCTGGAAGCGTCCCCGGTACACCTCTGGCGGCTGCCCCCGCCTGGAAGTCCGACACACGCCTGAAATTTTCAAAGTATGAAAATACGCATTTTCATCCAAAAATTCAACTTTCCCCCCGTGCACCGCAAACTTCACCCCCACTTAGGTCACTGCCTTGGGGTGCCTTACAACATATTGACGCCCCCCTGGGGTGGAAGTAGGGGAAATGTGACATTTTTCACAAAATCGAGATTTTCTCAAAATTTTTCTAAGTGTCAAGGACTCTTCCAGAAAATCTCCCCCAGGCTCCTGGAAGCGTCCCCGGTACACCTCTGGCGGCTGCCCCCGCCTGGAAGTCCGACACACGCCTGAAATTTTCAAAGTATGAAAATACGCATTTTCATCCAAAAATTCAACTTTCCCCCCGTGCACCGCAAACTTCACCCCCACTTAGGTCACTGCCTTGGGGTGCCTTACAACATATTGACGCCCCCCTGGGGTGGAAGTAGGGGAAATGTGACATTTTTCACAAAATCGAGATTTTCTCAAAATTTTTCTAAGTGTCAAGGACTCTTCCAGAAAATCTCCCCCAGGCTCCTGGAAGCGTCCCCGGTACACCTCTGGCGGCTGCCCCCGCCTGGAAGTCCGACACACGCCTGAAATTTTCAAAGTATGAAAATACGCATTTTCATCCAAAAATTCAACTTTCCCCCCGTGCACCGCAAACTTCACCCCCACTTAGGTCACTGCCTTGGGGTGCCTTACAACATATTGACGCCCCCCTGGGGTGGAAGTAGGGGAAATGTGACATTTTTCACAAAATCGAGATTTTCTCAAAATTTTTCTAAGTGTCAAGGACTCTTCCAGAAAATCTCCCCCAGGCTCCTGGAAGCGTCCCCGGTACACCTCTGGCGGCTGCCCCCGCCTGGAAGTCCGACACACGCCTGAAATTTTCAAAGTATGAAAATACGCATTTTCATCCAAAAATTCAACTTTCCCCCCGTGCACCGCAAACTTCACCCCCACTTAGGTCACTGCCTTGGGGTGCCTTACAACATATTGACGCCCCCCTGGGGTGGAAGTAGGGGAAATGTGACATTTTTTCACAAAATCGAGATTTTCTCAAAATATTTCTAAGTCCCAAGGACACTTTCAGAAAATCTTCCCCAGGCTCCTGGAAGCGTCCCC
>NW_027507936.1:37500-40000 GCF_051348905.1 Ranitomeya variabilis | reverse complement strand
GCGTCTCGGACTCGGGACGGACAACCGGCAAAAGTCCCCCTGGAGCCGCGGAAGCCTGGTCTCGGCGCGAGTGCGAACTTCCATGCAAAAGGGGGGTACTCGCCAAACCGCCTACCCGAGTCGAGGAACCACGAAAACAACGGATTTTGGTCGGGGCCGAGAGGTACCTCTCTCTCCTATATCCTGCAGCTGGTGTGCAAAACTGGGTATTTGCATGGTGAGACACCGACCCCCACTTTAAGGGAACAAAGTCAAAAAGTGTCCGACCTCCTGGAGCCGTGCGGCGGATCCGGCGGCCAGAAATTTCCTCATTCCGGTTCTATTTTTTTTTTTTTCGAATTTGCGAAATTTGGAGGCCAGGCGGCGTAGCTGGGACCTGGACTAGCTCGAAACACCCTGAACCGGTGAGCGGAATCGATTTCCCAAAGTTCTACGGCTCCCGGAAGCCAAAAACAGCTCGCCGGAAAATTTCAAAGTCCCAAGGACTCTTTCTTGAAAATCAATCCGGGGGCCATGGAAGTGTCCTCGGTACAACCTCAGAGCTTTCCCCCGCCTGGAAGTCTGACAGCGGTCTGACGTTTTTCAAAGTTTTGAGCTCTCTGTTTGTTCTCAAAGTCACAAAATCGCTTTTTTTCAGTTTTCCACCCAGCAGACCCAAACTTCACCCCCACTTAGGTCACTGTCTAGGGGCGCCTTACGACATATTGACGCCCCTTTAGGGTGGAAGTAGGGGAAATGGGTGATTTTTACACAAAATCGGAAATTTCTCAAAATTTTTCTAAGTGTCAAGGACTCTTCCAGAAAATCTCCCCCAGGCTCCTGGAAGCGTCCCCGGTACACCTCTGGCGGCTGCCCCCGCCTGGAAGTCCGACACACGCCTGAAATTTTCAAAGTATGAAAATACGCATTTTCATCCAAAAATTCAACTTTCCCCCCGTGCACCGCAAACTTCACCCCCACTTAGGTCACTGCCTTGGGGTGCCTTACAACATATTGACGCCCCCCTGGGGTGGAAGTAGGGGAAATGTGACATTTTTCACAAAATCGAGATTTTCTCAAAATTTTTCTAAGTGTCAAGGACTCTTCCAGAAAATCTCCCCCAGGCTCCTGGAAGCGTCCCCGGTACACCTCTGGCGGCTGCCCCCGCCTGGAAGTCCGACACACGCCTGAAATTTTCAAAGTATGAAAATACGCATTTTCATCCAAAAATTCAACTTTCCCCCCGTGCACCGCAAACTTCACCCCCACTTAGGTCACTGCCTTGGGGTGCCTTACAACATATTGACGCCCCCCTGGGGTGGAAGTAGGGGAAATGTGACATTTTTCACAAAATCGAGATTTTCTCAAAATTTTTCTAAGTGTCAAGGACTCTTCCAGAAAATCTCCCCCAGGCTCCTGGAAGCGTCCCCGGTACACCTCTGGCGGCTGCCCCCGCCTGGAAGTCCGACACACGCCTGAAATTTTCAAAGTATGAAAATACGCATTTTCATCCAAAAATTCAACTTTCCCCCCGTGCACCGCAAACTTCACCCCCACTTAGGTCACTGCCTTGGGGTGCCTTACAACATATTGACGCCCCCCTGGGGTGGAAGTAGGGGAAATGTGACATTTTTCACAAAATCGAGATTTTCTCAAAATTTTTCTAAGTGTCAAGGACTCTTCCAGAAAATCTCCCCCAGGCTCCTGGAAGCGTCCCCGGTACACCTCTGGCGGCTGCCCCCGCCTGGAAGTCCGACACACGCCTGAAATTTTCAAAGTATGAAAATACGCATTTTCATCCAAAAATTCAACTTTCCCCCCGTGCACCGCAAACTTCACCCCCACTTAGGTCACTGCCTTGGGGTGCCTTACAACATATTGACGCCCCCCTGGGGTGGAAGTAGGGGAAATGTGACATTTTTTCACAAAATCGAGATTTTCTCAAAATATTTCTAAGTCCCAAGGACACTTTCAGAAAATCTTCCCCAGGCTCCTGGAAGCGTCCCCGGTACGCCTCCGGCGGCTGCCCCCGCCTGGAAGTCTGACACACGCCTGAAATTTTCAAAGTATGAAAATACGCATTTTCATCCAAAAATTCGACTTTCCGCCCGTGCACCGCAAAATTCACCCTCATTTAGGTCACTGCCCTGGGGTGCTTTACAACATATTGACGCCCCCCTGGGGTGGAAGTAGGGGAAATGTGACATTTTTCACAAAATCGGAAATTTCTCAAAATTTTTCTAAGTCCCAAGGACACTTTCAGAAAATCTTCCCCAGGCTCCTGGAAGCGTCCTCGGTACGCCTCCGGCGGCTGCCCCCGCCTGGAAGTCTGACACACGCCTGAAATTTTCAAAGTATGAAAATAATGCATTTTCATCCAAAATTCGACTTTCCGCCCGTGCCCCGCAAACTTTACCCACAGTTAGGTCACTGTCCTGGGGTACCTCACAACATATTGACGCCCCCCTGGGGTGGAAGTAGGGGAAATGTGACATTTTTTCACAAAATCGAGATTTTCTCA
>NW_027507936.1:22500-25000 GCF_051348905.1 Ranitomeya variabilis | reverse complement strand
AAGTGTCCTCGGTACAACCTCAGAGCTTTCCCCCGCCTGGAAGTCTGACAGCGGTCTGACGTTTTTCAAAGTTTTGAGCTCTCTGTTTGTTCTCAAAGTCACAAAATCGCTTTTTTTCAGTTTTCCACCCAGCAGACCCAAACTTCACCCCCACTTAGGTCACTGTCTAGGGGCGCCTTACGACATATTGACGCCCCTTTAGGGTGGAAGTAGGGGAAATGGGTGATTTTTACACAAAATCGGAAATTTCTCAAAATTTTTCTAAGTGTCAAGGACTCTTCCAGAAAATCTCCCCCAGGCTCCTGGAAGCGTCCCCGGTACACCTCTGGCGGCTGCCCCCGCCTGGAAGTCCGACACACGCCTGAAATTTTCAAAGTATGAAAATACGCATTTTCATCCAAAAATTCAACTTTCCCCCCGTGCACCGCAAACTTCACCCCCACTTAGGTCACTGCCTTGGGGTGCCTTACAACATATTGACGCCCCCCTGGGGTGGAAGTAGGGGAAATGTGACATTTTTCACAAAATCGAGATTTTCTCAAAATTTTTCTAAGTGTCAAGGACTCTTCCAGAAAATCTCCCCCAGGCTCCTGGAAGCGTCCCCGGTACACCTCTGGCGGCTGCCCCCGCCTGGAAGTCCGACACACGCCTGAAATTTTCAAAGTATGAAAATACGCATTTTCATCCAAAAATTCAACTTTCCCCCCGTGCACCGCAAACTTCACCCCCACTTAGGTCACTGCCTTGGGGTGCCTTACAACATATTGACGCCCCCCTGGGGTGGAAGTAGGGGAAATGTGACATTTTTCACAAAATCGAGATTTTCTCAAAATTTTTCTAAGTGTCAAGGACTCTTCCAGAAAATCTCCCCCAGGCTCCTGGAAGCGTCCCCGGTACACCTCTGGCGGCTGCCCCCGCCTGGAAGTCCGACACACGCCTGAAATTTTCAAAGTATGAAAATACGCATTTTCATCCAAAAATTCAACTTTCCCCCCGTGCACCGCAAACTTCACCCCCACTTAGGTCACTGCCTTGGGGTGCCTTACAACATATTGACGCCCCCCTGGGGTGGAAGTAGGGGAAATGTGACATTTTTCACAAAATCGAGATTTTCTCAAAATTTTTCTAAGTGTCAAGGACTCTTCCAGAAAATCTCCCCCAGGCTCCTGGAAGCGTCCCCGGTACACCTCTGGCGGCTGCCCCCGCCTGGAAGTCCGACACACGCCTGAAATTTTCAAAGTATGAAAATACGCATTTTCATCCAAAAATTCAACTTTCCCCCCGTGCACCGCAAACTTCACCCCCACTTAGGTCACTGCCTTGGGGTGCCTTACAACATATTGACGCCCCCCTGGGGTGGAAGTAGGGGAAATGTGACATTTTTTCACAAAATCGAGATTTTCTCAAAATATTTCTAAGTCCCAAGGACACTTTCAGAAAATCTTCCCCAGGCTCCTGGAAGCGTCCCCGGTACGCCTCCGGCGGCTGCCCCCGCCTGGAAGTCTGACACACGCCTGAAATTTTCAAAGTATGAAAATACGCATTTTCATCCAAAAATTCGACTTTCCGCCCGTGCACCGCAAAATTCACCCTCATTTAGGTCACTGCCCTGGGGTGCTTTACAACATATTGACGCCCCCCTGGGGTGGAAGTAGGGGAAATGTGACATTTTTCACAAAATCGGAAATTTCTCAAAATTTTTCTAAGTCCCAAGGACACTTTCAGAAAATCTTCCCCAGGCTCCTGGAAGCGTCCTCGGTACGCCTCCGGCGGCTGCCCCCGCCTGGAAGTCTGACACACGCCTGAAATTTTCAAAGTATGAAAATAATGCATTTTCATCCAAAATTCGACTTTCCGCCCGTGCCCCGCAAACTTTACCCACAGTTAGGTCACTGTCCTGGGGTACCTCACAACATATTGACGCCCCCCTGGGGTGGAAGTAGGGGAAATGTGACATTTTTTCACAAAATCGAGATTTTCTCAAAATATTTCTAAGTCCCAAGGACACTTTCAGAAAATCTTCCCCAGGCTCCTGGAAGCGTCCTCGGTACGCCTCCAGCGGCTGCCCCCGCCTGGAAGTCTGACACACGCCTGGAATTTTCAAAGTATGAAAATAATGCATTTTCATCCAAAATTCGACTTTCCGCCCGTGCCCCGCAAACTTTACCCACAGTTAGGTCACTGTCCTGGGGTACCTCACAACATATTGACGCCCCCCTGTGGTGGAAGTAGGGGAAATGTGACATTTTTCACAAAATCGAGATTTTCTCAAAATATTTCTAAGTCCCAAGGACACTTTCATGAAATCTTCCCCAGGCTCCTGGAAGCGTCCCCGGTACGCCTCTGGCGGCTGCCCCCGCCTGGAAGTCCGACACACGCCTGAAATTTTCAAAGTATGAAAATACGCATTTTCATCCAAAAATTCAACTTTCCCCCCGTGCACCGCAAACTTCACCCGCATTTAGGTCACTGCCCTGGGGTGCTTTACAACATATTGACG
>NW_027507936.1:7500-12500 GCF_051348905.1 Ranitomeya variabilis | reverse complement strand
AGTCGCTGCTGGGGAGAGGGGCCAGGGCGTGGGGGGGCCTGTGCGGCGCCGCCGTCTGGCTTAGACCTGCCTCCACCGCGGGGGGTCCTCGACCCACCGGCGGACGGGCGCGAGGAGTGGGAGAGGGGGGCTGGCCGTCGGGGTCCGCCGCGGCTCCGGCACAAGCCCCAGCGACCCGGAGGTCAAGCGCGGGGCATGGTCGGCCTGGCCGTGTCGGCGTCGCCCTCCGGCGTAGTCCCTTGTCCCGGGCTCTTGCCCGTAACCTCAAAGGTGACCGACCGAGCGGCGTCTCCCCCCGAAGCCGTGTCTCGACTGTTGAGAACAGACGAAGTCCGGTGCGGCAATACGCCGGGTACTCCCTTCGCCAAACTCGTGCCCCCCTTCGATTCGTCTTTCCTTCTCCATCCTCCCTTCTCGCTCCGGGGCGTCCGCTTGGTCTCTCTCTCTCGCTCTCCCTCTCGCTCTCGCGCTCCCTGCCGAGCCGCCTCGGAGGACGGCGGACGAGGGGAAGGCGACGGCGTTCGGCCGCGGGGCACACCGCACGGTGAGAACCCACTCGCCCGCCTCCCCGCACGTCTGTCATCCCCCCACTATCGTAGGGGCTCGGGAAAAGACTGGAAAACGCGGAGCTCGGCGGTGGCGTGGAAGCGCCACCCACCGCCGCCGCTCTCGCCGATGCCCACCGCGGAGGCCGCCCTTCGGACGCTGGGGTGCGGCGCGGGCCTCCGCGGACGAGCTGCGCATCTGAAAGTCAAAGGGCCGCCCTCGGAGAAGATCGTTGTGCTGCCCCGCGCGGGGAGCGATTCGGACGGCGGGCCCCCACGCCGAGGTGGGTGGGCGCCCCTCCGTTCGCCCGTGCGGGTCGTCGGACCGCTGCCGTACCACGGTTCGGGTCAAACTCCCCACAGCTCGGCCGCCTCCGTCCGTAGACGGGAGGGCGACCGCCGGCGTGCGCGCCCAAGGACGAGTGCCTGAAACCCGGGGGGGGGTAACAGAGGAAGGAGACCGCCCGCCGTAAACCGACGCGGGCTCCAAAGCCCGGGCCGAGCGAGCGGCACCACCTCCCCACCCGGGAGCGCTGAGCCAGATCGATCGGAAGAAAGGGCAGGGGCTCGGGTGGAACCCCTGCCTCCGTTCTTCCCCTCGGGGGAGACGGGGAAGAAACGTGCCCCTGGAGTCCTGGAAGCGAGTGTCCGGCGCGCTCCGGGCGCCCTCGAGACGGAAGCCGGGTCGCGGTGCGATTCTCTCATAGGTCTCCCCGTTGGCGCGGAAGCGGGAGACATCCGACACAGAGAAACGCCGAGCCCGCTCCGAGGGGACAAAGTCAGAAGGAGCGATCCGCCCTCCCAGAGCCCTCCTGCGGACGAGGACTCTGGATCTGCCCCCCTTCTGACGACCGTCGCCCTCAGAGGACAGGAACCCACGTGGGGAGGGTCCGTTCGGGCTCGGGCGACCCAGGAAACGCGTCTCGGACTCGGGACGGACAACCGGCAAAAGTCCCCCTGGAGCCGCGGAAGCCTGGTCTCGGCGCGAGTGCGAACTTCCATGCAAAAGGGGGGTACTCGCCAAACCGCCTACCCGAGTCGAGGAACCACGAAAACAACGGATTTTGGTCGGGGCCGAGAGGTACCTCTCTCTCCTATATCCTGCAGCTGGTGTGCAAAACTGGGTATTTGCATGGTGAGACACCGACCCCCACTTTAAGGGAACAAAGTCAAAAAGTGTCCGACCTCCTGGAGCCGTGCGGCGGATCCGGCGGCCAGAAATTTCCTCATTCCGGTTCTATTTTTTTTTTTTTCGAATTTGCGAAATTTGGAGGCCAGGCGGCGTAGCTGGGACCTGGACTAGCTCGAAACACCCTGAACCGGTGAGCGGAATCGATTTCCCAAAGTTCTACGGCTCCCGGAAGCCAAAAACAGCTCGCCGGAAAATTTCAAAGTCCCAAGGACTCTTTCTTGAAAATCAATCCGGGGGCCATGGAAGTGTCCTCGGTACAACCTCAGAGCTTTCCCCCGCCTGGAAGTCTGACAGCGGTCTGACGTTTTTCAAAGTTTTGAGCTCTCTGTTTGTTCTCAAAGTCACAAAATCGCTTTTTTTCAGTTTTCCACCCAGCAGACCCAAACTTCACCCCCACTTAGGTCACTGTCTAGGGGCGCCTTACGACATATTGACGCCCCTTTAGGGTGGAAGTAGGGGAAATGGGTGATTTTTACACAAAATCGGAAATTTCTCAAAATTTTTCTAAGTGTCAAGGACTCTTCCAGAAAATCTCCCCCAGGCTCCTGGAAGCGTCCCCGGTACACCTCTGGCGGCTGCCCCCGCCTGGAAGTCCGACACACGCCTGAAATTTTCAAAGTATGAAAATACGCATTTTCATCCAAAAATTCAACTTTCCCCCCGTGCACCGCAAACTTCACCCCCACTTAGGTCACTGCCTTGGGGTGCCTTACAACATATTGACGCCCCCCTGGGGTGGAAGTAGGGGAAATGTGACATTTTTCACAAAATCGAGATTTTCTCAAAATTTTTCTAAGTGTCAAGGACTCTTCCAGAAAATCTCCCCCAGGCTCCTGGAAGCGTCCCCGGTACACCTCTGGCGGCTGCCCCCGCCTGGAAGTCCGACACACGCCTGAAATTTTCAAAGTATGAAAATACGCATTTTCATCCAAAAATTCAACTTTCCCCCCGTGCACCGCAAACTTCACCCCCACTTAGGTCACTGCCTTGGGGTGCCTTACAACATATTGACGCCCCCCTGGGGTGGAAGTAGGGGAAATGTGACATTTTTCACAAAATCGAGATTTTCTCAAAATTTTTCTAAGTGTCAAGGACTCTTCCAGAAAATCTCCCCCAGGCTCCTGGAAGCGTCCCCGGTACACCTCTGGCGGCTGCCCCCGCCTGGAAGTCCGACACACGCCTGAAATTTTCAAAGTATGAAAATACGCATTTTCATCCAAAAATTCAACTTTCCCCCCGTGCACCGCAAACTTCACCCCCACTTAGGTCACTGCCTTGGGGTGCCTTACAACATATTGACGCCCCCCTGGGGTGGAAGTAGGGGAAATGTGACATTTTTCACAAAATCGAGATTTTCTCAAAATTTTTCTAAGTGTCAAGGACTCTTCCAGAAAATCTCCCCCAGGCTCCTGGAAGCGTCCCCGGTACACCTCTGGCGGCTGCCCCCGCCTGGAAGTCCGACACACGCCTGAAATTTTCAAAGTATGAAAATACGCATTTTCATCCAAAAATTCAACTTTCCCCCCGTGCACCGCAAACTTCACCCCCACTTAGGTCACTGCCTTGGGGTGCCTTACAACATATTGACGCCCCCCTGGGGTGGAAGTAGGGGAAATGTGACATTTTTTCACAAAATCGAGATTTTCTCAAAATATTTCTAAGTCCCAAGGACACTTTCAGAAAATCTTCCCCAGGCTCCTGGAAGCGTCCCCGGTACGCCTCCGGCGGCTGCCCCCGCCTGGAAGTCTGACACACGCCTGAAATTTTCAAAGTATGAAAATACGCATTTTCATCCAAAAATTCGACTTTCCGCCCGTGCACCGCAAAATTCACCCTCATTTAGGTCACTGCCCTGGGGTGCTTTACAACATATTGACGCCCCCCTGGGGTGGAAGTAGGGGAAATGTGACATTTTTCACAAAATCGGAAATTTCTCAAAATTTTTCTAAGTCCCAAGGACACTTTCAGAAAATCTTCCCCAGGCTCCTGGAAGCGTCCTCGGTACGCCTCCGGCGGCTGCCCCCGCCTGGAAGTCTGACACACGCCTGAAATTTTCAAAGTATGAAAATAATGCATTTTCATCCAAAATTCGACTTTCCGCCCGTGCCCCGCAAACTTTACCCACAGTTAGGTCACTGTCCTGGGGTACCTCACAACATATTGACGCCCCCCTGGGGTGGAAGTAGGGGAAATGTGACATTTTTTCACAAAATCGAGATTTTCTCAAAATATTTCTAAGTCCCAAGGACACTTTCAGAAAATCTTCCCCAGGCTCCTGGAAGCGTCCTCGGTACGCCTCCAGCGGCTGCCCCCGCCTGGAAGTCTGACACGCCTGGAATTTTCAAAGTATGAAAATAATGCATTTTCATCCAAAATTCGACTTTCCGCCCGTGCCCCGCAAACTTTACCCACAGTTAGGTCACTGTCCTGGGGTACCTCACAACATATTGACGCCCCCCTGTGGTGGAAGTAGGGGAAATGTGACATTTTTCACAAAATCGAGATTTTCTCAAAATATTTCTAAGTCCCAAGGACACTTTCATGAAATCTTCCCCAGGCTCCTGGAAGCGTCCCCGGTACGCCTCTGGCGGCTGCCCCCGCCTGGAAGTCCGACACACGCCTGAAATTTTCAAAGTATGAAAATACGCATTTTCATCCAAAAATTCAACTTTCCCCCCGTGCACCGCAAACTTCACCCGCATTTAGGTCACTGCCCTGGGGTGCTTTACAACATATTGACGCCCCCCTGTGGTGGAAGTAGGGGAAATGTGACATTTTTTCACAAAATCGAGATTTTCTCAAAATATTTCTAAGTCCCAAGGACACTTTCAGAAAATCTTCCCCAGGCTCCTGGAAGCGTCCCCGGTACGCCTCTGGCGGCTGCCCCCGCCTGGAAGTCCGACACACGCCTGAAATTTTCAAAGTATGAAAATACGCATTTTCATCCAAAAATTCAACTTTCCCCCCGTGCACCGCAAACTTTACCCGCATTTAGGTCACTGCCCTTGGGTGCTTTACAACATATTGACGCCCCCCCTGTGGTGGTAGTAGGGAAATGTGACATTTTTCACAAAATCGAGATTTTCTAAAAATTGCACTAAGTCCCAAGGACTCTTCCAGAAAATCTTCCCCGGGCTCCTGGAAGCGTCCCAGGTACACCTCCGGCGGCTGCCCCCGCCTGGAAGTCTGACACACGCCTGAAATTTTTAAAGTATGAAAATACGCATTTTCATCCAAAAATTCAACTTTCCCCCCGTGCACCG